>NC_092236.1:41582729-41687729 GCF_036320965.1 Panulirus ornatus
TTTAATAAATTCCACTGCAATATTATATGGGAGGGTATTGATTGAGAGGGTGAAGGCATGTACAGAGAATCAGATTGGGGAAGAGCAGTGTGGTTTCAGAAGTGGTAGAGGATGTGTGGATCAGGTGTTTGCTTTGAAGAATGTATGTGAGAAATACTTAGAAAAGCAAATGGATTTGTATGTAGCATTTATGGATCTGGAGAAGGCATATGATAGAGTTGATAGAGATGCTCTGTGGAAGGTATTAAGAATATATGGTGTGGGAGGCAAGTTGTTAGAAGCAGTGAAAAGTTTTTATCGAGGATGTAAGGCATGTGTACGTGTAGGAAGAGAGGAAAGTGATTGGTTCTCAGTGAATGTAGGTTTGCGGCAGGGGTGTGTGATGTCTCCATGGTTGTTTAATTTGTTTATGGATGGGGTTGTTAGGGAGGTGAATGCAAGAGTTTTGGAAAGAGGGGCAAGTATGAAGTCTGTTGTGGATGAGAGAGCTTGGGAAGTGAGTCAGTTGTTGTTCGCTGATGATACAGCGCTGGTGGCTGATTCATGTGAGAAACTGCAGAAGCTGGTGACTGAGTTTGGTAAAGTGTGTGAAAGAAGAAAGTTAAGAGTAAATGTGAATAAGAGCAAGGTAATTAGGTACAGTAGGGTTGAGGGTCAAGTCAATTGGGAGGTAAGTTTTAATGGAGAAAAACTGGAGGAAGTAAAGTGTTTTAGATATCTGGGATTGGATCTGGCAGCGGATGGAACCATGGAAGCGGATGTGGATCATAGGGTGGGGGAGGGGGCGAAAATCCTGGGAGCCTTGAAGAATGTGTGGAAGTCGAGAACATTATCTCGGAAAGCAAAAATGGGTATGTTTGAAGGAATAGTGGTTCCAACAATGTTGTATGGTTGCGAGGCGTGGGCTATGGATAGAGTTGTGCGCAGGAGGTTGGATGTTCTGGAAATGAGATGTTTGAGGACAATGTGTGGTGTGAGGTGGTTTGATCGAGTAAGTAACGTAAGGGTAAGAGAGATGTGTGGAAATAAAAAGAGCGTGGTTGAGAGAGCAGAAGAGGGTGTTTTGAAATGGTTTGGGCACATGGAGAGAATGAGTGAGGAAAGATTGACCAAGAGGATATATGAGTCGGAGGTGGAGGGAACGAGGAGAAGTGGGAGACCAAATTGGAGGTGGAAAGATGGAGTGAAAAAGATTTTGTGTGATCGGGGCCTGAACATGCAGGAGGGTGAAAGGAGGGCAAGGAATAGAGTGAATTGGATCGATGTGGTATACCGGGGTTGACGTGCTGTCAGTGGATTGAATCAGGGCATGTGAAGCGTCTGGGGAAAACCATGGAAAGCTGTGTAGGTATGTATATTTGCGTGTGTGGACGTATGTATATATATGTGTATGGGGGTGGGTTGGGCCATTTCTTTCGTCTGTTTCCTTGCGCTACCTCGCAAACGCGGGAGACAGCGACAAAGCAAAATATATATATATATATATATATATATATATATATATATATATATATATATATATATATATATATATATATATATATATATATGTATACATATATATATATATATATATATATATATATATATATATATATATATATATATATATATATATATATATATATATATATATATATATATATATATATTTACATATATATGAATATATATATATATATACCCTGGATGTGCTGGAAAAGAGATGTTTGAGGACAATATGTGGTGTGAGGTGGTTTGATCGAGTAAGTAGTAATAGGGTAAGAGAGATGTGTGGTAATAAAAAGAGTGTGGTTGAGAAAGCAGAAGAGGGTGTTTTGAAATGGTTTGGTCACATGGAGAGAATGAGTGAGGAAAGATTGACCAAGAGGATATATATGTTAGAGGTGGAGGGAACGAGGAGAAGTGGGAGACCAAATTGGAGGTGGAAAGATGGAGTGAAAAAGATTTTGAGTGATTGGGGTCTGAACATGCAGGAGGGTGAAAGGCTTGGAAGGAATAGAGTGAATTGGAACGATGTTGTTCCTGGATGTGGAAAGGGAGCTGTGGTTTCCGTGCATTATTACACGACAGCTAGAGACTGAGTGTGAACGAATGGGGCCTTTGTTGTCTTTTCCTTGCGCTACCTCGCACATGTGAGGGGAGAAGGTTTTTTTATTTCATGTTTGGACGGGTGGCGATGGGAATGAATAAAGGCAGACAGTATGAATTATGTACATGTGTATATATATATATATATATATATATATATATATATATATATATATATATATATATATATATGTATATATATATATATATATATATATATATATATATATATATATATATATATATATATATATATATATATATATATATATATATATATACATATATTTATATATATATATATATATATATATATATATATATATATATATATATATATATATATATATATATATATATATATATATATATATATATATATATATATATATATATTTTCCCTGGGGATAGGGGAGAAAGAATACTTCCCACGTATTCCCTGCGTGTCGTAGAAGGCGACTAAAAGGGGAGGGAGCGGGGGGCTGGAAATCCTCCCCTCTCGTTTTTTTTTTTTTTTTTTTTTTTTTTTTTTCCAAAAGAAGGAACAGAGAATTGGGCCAGGTGAGGGTATTCCCTTAAAGGCCCAGTCCTCTGTTCTTAACGCTACCTCGCTAATGCGGGAAATGGCGAATAGTTTGAAAGAAAAAGAAATATATATATATATATATATATATATATATATATATATATATATATATATATATATATATATATATGTATGCGTTGAGATGTATAGGTATGTATATTTGCATGTGTGGACGTGTATGTATATGCATGTGAATGTGGGTGAGTTGGGCCATTCTTTCGTCTATTTCCTTGCGCTACTTCGCTAACGCGGGAGACAGCGACAAAGCAAAATAAATAGATATAGATAATATATATATATATATATATATATATATATATATATATATATATATATATATATATATATTTCTTTCTTTCATACTATTCGCCATTTCCCGCATTAGCGAGGTAGCGTTAAGAACAGAGGACTGGGCCTTTGAGGGATTATCCTCACTTGGCCCCCTTCTCTGTTCCTTCTTTTGGAAAATTAAAAAAAAAAAAAAAAATATATATATATATATATATATATATATATATATATATATATATATATATATATATATATATATATATATATATATATATATATATATATATATATATATGTATATATATATATATATATATATATATATATATATATATATATATATATATATATATATATTTATTTATTCATTTATCTATCTTATTACGCTTTGACGCTGTCTCCCGCGTTAGTGAGGTAAAGCAAGGAGACAGACGAAAGAATGGCCCAACCCACCCACACACACATGTATATACATAAACGCCCACACACGCATATATACATACATACCAATACCTATCAACGTATACATACATATAAACATACATACATATATACATACATACATATATACACTAAAGTTCCAGTTGATGACCTTTTAGAATATTTATTTGATGTCTTGGATGATATTCAATTACCTGTTTCAAAGTCTGATTTTATTGAACTGATAAAATTGTGTATAAAAGACTGTGTATTTCAATTTAATGGAGATTATTATGCTCAAAAATTTGGTATGGCAATGGGTAACCCTCTTTCACCTGTACTAAGTAATCTTTATATGGAATTTTTTGAAACAAAATTACTAAAGGATATCTTACCCTCTAATGCAATTTGGTTTAGGTATGTAGATGATGTTCTTTGTGTTTGGCCAACAAATGAAAATTTACAAATATTTCTCCCCTTACTTAACAATTTAGTACCTTCCATCAAATTTACTGTAGAAAATGAAAATAATGGTATGTTACCATTTTTAGATTGCATGATTCATAGACAAGGAAACAAGTTTAAGTTTAGCATATACAGAAAACCCACCAATGTATGCTCATATATACATTATCACTCATCTCAACATGACAGAGTTAAATTATCATCATTTCAATCTATGTTCCTAAGGGCATTACGTATTTGCAGTCCAGAGTTTATTGATGATGAGTTTGAGAAGATATATTCTAATGCATCTAAGTTAAAGTACCCTAGATATTTCATTGATAAATCCCTTAAGTTAGCAAAGAAATCATTTTATAGAGTTGAGCCCATACCTCCCATTGACACCAAGAATCTTTTAGTTCTCCCTTTTAATAATAATTTAACTTTGCTTCCCATGTTGCTTAAATCCTTTAATGTAAATGTTGCCTTTAGCAACAATAATACTGTAAAGAATATCTTAATCAGGAATTCACCAGAAAATTCTCTTGGTTGCATCTATAAAGTTCCTTGTGGAAACTGTGATAAATTTTATGTTGGTCAGACTGGTAAGGATCTTTCTGTTAGACTTAAACAACATAAATATAGTATAAGAACGGGACAAGAATCAAATGCCTTGTTTGATCATGTTAAAAACTATGATCATTGTATTGACTGGAGTAACGCCATCTCAGTTGTTAACTCTAACTCTATTACCAAGAGAAATATCATTGAATCTTCTATTATTAAATACACAAAGAATTATAATCTTAATATTAGTGAAGGTCTGTATAAATTAGATAACTTTATTGTTGATAAGATTTGTAAAATGATAAGTTTATGAACGCTCGTTGTGTGTTTTGGACAATCACATGTTTACCAAATGGCGTCCTAGCTTCGTCTCTTCGATGTATATCAACTGACTGTTATATTTCTCTGTTGTGTCTCCCCTGATGATGTGATTATTACACGAAAGTGCACTTGAGAACTTTTCGTGTTTCATTTTCCCCGTGGACTCATAGGAATATATATATATATATATATATATATATATATATATATATATATATATATATATATATATATATATATATATATATATATATATATAAATATTGTTGCAAGAGGCACAAAATGTCTTTCTGCTTCTTGCAACAAAGATGTGACAAATAAGGATGAGTTAAAAAGTTTAGTGTTGCTCTATTCTCCCAGCTTATCTAATTTAAGACATGTTGTAAAAAACAGATCTTGTAATGTTGTTTTCCAGTACAATGTCAGAATCAGCAAGACCTTAGTAGATAATAGGTCAAGTCATGCAACAATTGGGTGTCTACACCGCCAATTGCAAGGCATGTAAATATATTTATGTAGGCTAGACTGGTAAGACTGTAACGGAGAGGTGTTATTAGCATCAACATTCTGTACGGAGGAATGACCACAAAAATGCGATCGCTAAACATTTTCATGTAAATGATCACCTCATAGATCTTGAAAATTCCGTTATCTTATACTCCTCTGCTGATTATGCCACACGTAACGTCATAGAATCTGTCTTGATTGCTAATACTAAAAACTTTAATTTGTCCCCAGGCTATTTAAAAGCACATCCAAGCATTAACCAAATCATTATGAGAGAACTGACAAAACACGATAATATAAAGAATGTTGTTCATAACACACCCAACTACCCAGGTCAACCAACGCCACCTCACCCTCCTTAATCACTCTCCCTTGCAAGAGTTACGACCATACATAGTAAAGAGTGCTAAATGAAATTGTATGAACTACTGAAGTCCGATTTCACCTGCATATATATATATATATATATATATATATATATATATATATATATATATATATATATATATATATATATATATATATATACATGTCATACAAACCTTCAACAGCCAAAATCGAACCCGGGACCCCTGTGCAACAGGCGGTAGCGCTCCCGCCCGTTACATTGCGGTCCCGGGTTCGATCCTGGCTGTTGGAGGTTTGTATGTTCTATGAACATGCGCGTTTACATGCACTTTGTTCGTATATATATATATATATACATATTATTTTTATTATTATTTTGCTTTGTCGCTGTCTCCCGCGTTAGCGAGGTAGCGCAAGGAAACAGACGAAAGAAATGGCCCAACCCACCCACATACACATGTATATACATACACATCCACACACCCAAATATACATACCTATACATCTCATCGTATACATATATATACACACAAAGACATAAACATATATACACATGTACATGATTTATACTGTCTGCCTTTATTAATTCCCATCGCCACCTCGCCACACATGAAACAACAACCCCCTCCCCCCGCATATGTGCGAGGTAGCGCTAGGAAAAGACAACAAAGGCCCCATTCGTTGACACTCAGTCTCTAGCTTTCATGTAATAATGCACCGAAACCACAGCTCCCTTTCCACGTCCAGGCCCCACAGAACTTTACATGGTTTACCCCAGACGCTTCACATGCCCTGGTTCAATCCATTGACAGCACGTCGACCCCGGTATACCAGATCGTTCCAATTTACTCTATTCCTTGCACGCCTTTCACCCTCCTGCATGTTCAGGCCCCGATCACTCAAAATCTTTTTCACTCCATCTTTTCACCTCCAATTTGGTCTTCCACCCCTCCTCGTTCCCTCCACCTCTGACACATACATTCTCTTTGTCAATGTTTCCTCACTCATTCTCTCCATGTGACCAAACCATTTCAAAACACCCTCTTCTGCTCTCTCAACCACACTCTTTTTATTACCATACATCTCTCTTACCCTATTACGTCTTACTCGATCAAATCACCTCACACCACATATTGTCGTCAAACATCTCATTTTCAGTACATCCACCCTCCTGCGCACAACTCTATCCATAGCCCACGCCTCGCAAACATACAACGTTGTTGGAACCACTATCCCTTGAAACATACCCATTTTTGCTTTCCGAGATAATGTTCTCGACTTCCACACATTCTTCAAGGCTCCCAGAATTTTCGCCCCCTCCCCCACCCTATGATTCACTTCCGCTTCCATGGTTCCATCCGCTGCCAAATCCACTCCCAGATATCTAAAACACTTCACTTCACCCAGTTTTTCTTCATTCAAACTTACCTCCCAATTTACTCGACCCTCAACTCTACTGTACCTAATAACCTTGCTCTTATTCACATTTACTCTCAACTTTCTTCTTTCACACACTTTACCAAACTCAGTCACCAGCTTCAGCAGTGGTAGAGGATGTGTGGATCAGGTGTTTGCTTTGAAGAATGTATGTGAGAAATACTTAGAAAAGCAAATGGATTTGTATTTAGCATTTATGTATCTGGAGAAGGCATATGATAGAGTTGATAGAGATGCTCTGTGGAAGGTATCAAGAATATATGGTGTGGGAGGCAAGTTGTCAGAAGCAGTGAAAAGTTTTTATCGAGGATGTAAGGCATGTGTACATGTAGGAAGAGAGGAAAGTGATTGATTCTCAGTGAATGTAGGTTTACGGCAGGGGTGTGTGATGTCTCCATGGTTGTTTAATTTCTTTATGGATGGGGTTGTTAGGGAGGTGAATGCAAGAGTTTTGGAAAGAGGGGCAAATATGCAGTCTGTTGTGGATGAGAGAGCTTGGGAAGTGAATCAGTTGTTGTTCGCTGATGATACAGCGCTGGTGGCTGATTCATGTGAGAAACTGCTGAAGTTGGTGGTATATATATATATATATATATATATATATATATATATATGTGCGTATATATCTCTGGGGATAGGGGAGAAGGAATACTTCCCACGTATTCCCCGCGTGTCGTAGAAGGTGACTAAAGGGGGCGGAGGAATGTGATGGGGTGGGTGAGGTATATGTGCGTATATATCTCTGGGGATAGGGGAGAAGGAATACTTCCCACGTATTCCCCGCGTGTCGTAGAAGGTGACTAAAGGGGGCGGAGGAATGTGATGGGGTGGGTGAGGAATGGGATGTATTTAGGGAAAAAGTGATGGCTTGCGCAAAAGATGCTTGTGGCAAGGGAAAGGTGGGAGGTGGGCAGATTAGAAAGGGTGGTGAGTGGTGGGATAAAGAAGTAAGATTGTTAGTGAAAGAGAAGGGAGAGTCGTTTGGACGATTTTTGAAGGGAAGTAGTGCAAATGACTAGGAGATGTATAAAAGAATGCGGCAGGAGGTCAAGAAAAAGGTGCAAGAGGTGAAAAAGAGGGCAAATGAGAGTTTGGGTGAGAGAGTATCATTAATGTTTAGGTAAAATGTGAAGATGTTTTGGAAGGAGATTAATAAAGTGCATAAGACAAGAGAACAAATGTGAACATCGTTGAAGGGGGTAATAAGGAGGTAATAACAAGAAGTGATGAAGTGAGGAGATAAAGTGAGTATTTTGAAGGTTTGTTGAATGAGTTTGATGATAGAGTGGCAGATATAGGGTGTTTTGGTCGAAGCGGTGTGCGAAGTGAGAGGGTCAAGGAGAAAGGTTTGATAGACAGAGAAGAGCTAGTGAAAGCTTTGCGGAAGATGAAAGCCGACATGGCGGTGGATTTGCATGGTATTGCAATGGATTTTTTAAAAAAGGGGGTGACTGTGTTGTTGATTGGTTGGTAACGATATTCAATGTATACATGGTTCATGGTCAAGTGCCTAAGGATTGGTGGAATGCATGCATAGTGCCTTTGTATGAAGGCAAAGGGGATAAAAATGAGTGTTCAAATTTCAGAGATGTAAGTTTGTTGAGTATTCCTGGAAAATGGTATGGAAGGGTATTGACTGAAAGAGTAAAGGAATGTACAGAGCATCAGATTGGGGAAGAGCAGTGTGGTTTCAGAAGTGGTAGAAAATGTGTTATCAGGTGTTTCTTTGAAGAATGTATATCAGAAATACTTAGAAAAACAGAGGGATTTGTAGGTAACATTTATGGATCTGGAAAAGGTATATGATAGGGTTAATATAGGTACTCTGTGGAAGGTAATAAGAGTATATCGTGTGTGAGGAAAGTTATTAGAAACAGTGAAAAGTTTTACCAAGGATGTAAGGCATGTGTATGAGTAGGAAGAGAGGAAAGTGATTGGTTCCCCGTGAATGTCGGCTTGCCGCAGGGGTGCGTGATGTCTTCATGGTTGTTTGATTTGTTTATGGATGTTGTGGCTAAGGAGGTGAATGCAAGAGTTATGGAAAGAGGGGCAAATATGCAGTCTGTTGTGGATGAGAGGGCTTAGGAAGTTATTCAGTTGTTCTTCGCTGATGATACAGCGCTGGTGGGTTATTCGGGTGAGAAACTGCAAAAGTTGTTGACTGAGTTTGGTAAAGTGTGTAAAAGAAGAAAGCTGAGAGTAAATGTAAATAAGAACAAGGTTATTAGGTTCAGTAGGGTTGAGGGACAAGTCAATTGGGAGGTAAGTTTGAAAGGAGAAAAACTGGAGGAAATGATGTGTTTTAGATATTTGGGAGTGGATTTAGCAGCAAATGGAACCATGGAAGCGGAGGTGAGTCGCAGGGTAGGGGAGGGGGCGAAGGTTCTGGGAGCGTTATCTCGGAGAGCAAAAATGGGTATGTTTGAAGGAACAGTGGTTCCAACAATGATATATGGTTGCGAGACATTTGCTATAGATAGGGTTATGCAGAGGAGGGTGGATGTGTTGGAAATGAAATGTTTGTGGACAATATGTTTTGTGAGGTGGTTTGATCGAGTAAGTAATAAAAGGGTAAGAGAGATGTGTGGTGATAGAAAGAGTGTGGTTGAGAGAGCAGAAAAGGGTGTGTTGAGGTGGTTTGGTCACATGGCGGGGACTGAATGAGGAAAAATTGACAAGCAGGATATATGTATAAGAAGTGGAGGGAACGAGGAGAAGCAGGGACCAAATTGCAGGTGAAAGAATGGAGCGAAAAGATTTTGAGTGAACGGGGCCTGATCATAAAGCAGGGTGAAAGGCCTGCGCAAGGAATAGAGTGAATTGGAACGATGTGGTATACCGGGGTCGACGTGCTGCCAATGGATTGAACCAGGGCATGTGAAGCGTCTGGGGTAAACCATGAAATGTTTTGTGGGTGTTGGATGTGGAAAGGGAGCTGTGGTTTCGGTTCATTACAAATGACAGCTACAGAATGAATGTAAACGAATGTGGCCTTTGTTGTTTTTTCCTAGGGCTACTTCGCGCCCACGGGGGTGGGGGGGGGGGGTTGTTACCATTTCATTTGTAGCGGGGTGGCGGAAGAAATGGATGAAGTCAGCAGGTATGAATATGTACATGTGTAAATATGTATATGTCAGTGTATTTATATGTATGTACACGTTGACATGTATAGGTATGTATGTGCATGTGAGTTTTTATGTATATTCAGCGACAAAGTATAACAAATAAATAGATAATATATATATATATATATATATATATATATATATATATATATATATGTATATATATATATATATATATATATATATATATATATATATATATATATATATTTTGCTTTGTCGCTGTCTCCCGCGTTTGCGAGGTAGCGCAAGGAAACAGACGAAAGAAATGGCCCAACCCACCCCCATACACATGAATATACATACCCATACATCCCAATGAACACACACACACATATATATATATATATATATATATATATATATACAGACACATACATATATACACATGCACACATTCACACTGTCTGCCTTTATTCATACCCATCGCCACCTCGCCACACATGGAATAACATCCCCCTCCCCCTCATGTGTGCGAGGTAGCGCTAGGAAAAGACAACAAAGGCCCCATTCGTTCACACTCAGTCTCTAGCTGTCATGCAATAATGCCCGAAACCACAGCTTCCTTTCCACATCCAGGCCCCACAGAACTTTCCATGGTTTACCCCAGACGCTTCATATGCCCTGATTCAATCCATTGACAGCACGTCGACCCCGGTATACCACATCGATCCAATTCACTCTATTCCTTGCACGCCTTTCACCCTCCTGCATGTTCAGGCCCTGATCACTCAAAATCTTTTTCACTCCATCTTTCCACCTCCAATTTGGTCTCCCACTTCTCGCTCCCTCCACCTCCGACACATATATCCTCTGGGTTAATCTTTCCTCACTCATTCTCTCCATGTGCCCAAACCATTTCAAAACACCCTCTTCTGCTCTCTCAACCACGCTCTTTTTATTTCCACACATCTCTCTTACCCTTACATTACTTACGCGGTCAAACCACCTCACACCACACATTGTCCTCAAACATCTCATTTCCAGCACATCCACCCTCCTGCGCAACAACTCTATCCATAGCCCACGCCTCGCAACCATACAACATTGTTGGAACCACTATTCCTTCAAACATAGCCATTTTTGCTTTCCGAGATAATGTTCTCGACTTCCACACATTCTTCAAGGCTCCCAGAATTTTCGTCCCCTCCCCGACCCTATGATTCACTTCCGCTTCAATGGTTCCATCCGCTGCCAGATCCACTCCCAGATATCTAAAACACTTTGCTTCCTCCAGTTTTTCTCCATTCAAACTTACCTCCCAATTGACTTGACCCTCAACCTACTGTACCTGTACCTAATAACCTTGCTCTTATTCACATTTACCCTTAACTTTCTTCTTTCACACACTTTACCAAACTCAGTCACCAGCTTCTGCAGTTTCTCACATGAATCAGCCACCAGCGTTGTATCATCAGCGAACAACAACTGACTCACTTCTCAAGCTCTCTCATCCCCAACAGACTTCATACTTGCCCCTCTTTCCAAAACTCTTGCATTTACCTCCCTAACAACCCCATCCATAAAGAAATTAAACAACCATATACACCCCATGTACACCCCATGTACACCAATTATTCCCTGCCACATTACTCACGTTTGCATTCAAATCACCCATCACTATAACCCGGTCTCGTGCATCAAAACTACTAACACACTCACTCAGCTGCTCCGAAAACACTTGCCTCTCATGATCTTTCTTCTCATGCCCAGGTGCATATGCACCAATAATCACCCATCTCTCTCTATCCACTTTCAGTTTTACCCATATCAATCCAGAGTTTACTTTCTTACACTCTATCACATACTCCGACCACTCCTATTTCAGGAGTAGTGCTACTCCTTCCCTTGCTGTTGTCCTCTCACTAACCCCTGACTTTACTCCCAAGACATTCCCGAACCACTCTTCCATTTTACCCATGAATTTCGTATCACTCAGAGCCAAAATATCCAGGTTTCTTTCCTCAAACATAGTACCCATCTCTCCTTTTTTCTTATCTTGGTTACATCCACACAGATTTACACACCCCAATCTGAGCCTTCGAGGAGGATGAGCACTCCCCGCGTGACTCCTTCTTCTCTTTCCCCTTTTAGAAAGTTGAAATACATGGAGGGAAGGGTTTCCAGCCCCCCGCTCCCGTCCCTTTTAGTCGCCTACTACGACACGTGAGGAATGCGTGGGAAGTATACATATATATATATATATATATATATATATATATATATATATATATATATATATATATATATATATATATATATATATATTATATATATATATATTTATATATATATATATATATATATATATATATATATATATATATATATATATATATATATATATATATATATATATATATATATATATATGTATGTATATATATATATATATATATATATATATATATATATATATATATATATATATATATATATATATATATATATATATATATATATATATATATATATATATATATTTCTTTTCTTCTTTTAAACTATTCGCCATTTCCCGCGTTAGAGAGGTAGCGTTAAGAACAGAGGACTGGGCCTTTGTGGAATATCCTCACCTGGCCCCCCTCTGTTCCTTCTTTTGGAAAATTAAAAAAAACGAGAGGGGAGGATTTCCAGCCTCCCGCTCCCTCCCCTTTTAGTCGCCTTCTACGACACGCAGGGAATACGTGGGAAGTATTCTTAATCCCCCATCCCCAGGGATAATATATATATATATATATACATATATATATATATATATATATATATATATATATATATATATATATATATATATATATATATATATATATATATATATATACATATGGAGGAAGTAAAGTGTTTTAGATATCTGGGAGTGGATCTGGCAGCGGATGGAACCATGGAAGCGGAAGTGGATCATAGGGTGGGTGAGGGGGCGAAAATTCTGGGAGCCTTGAAGATCGTGTGGAAGTCGAGAACATTATCTCGGAAAGCAAAAATGGCTATGTTTGAAGGAATAGTGGTTCCAACAATGTTGTATGGTTGCGAGGCGTGGGCTATGGATAGAGTTGTGCGCAGGAGGATGGATGTGCTGGAAATGAGATGTTTGAGGACAATGTGTGGTGTGAGGTGGTTTGATCGAGTGAGTAACGTAAGGGTAAGAGAGATGTGTGAAAATAAAAAGAGCGTGGTTGAGAGAGCAGAAGAGGGTGTTTTGAAATGGTTTGGGCACATGGAGAGAATGAGTGAGGAAAGGTTGATCAAGAGGATATATGTGTCGGAGGTGGAGGGAACGAGGAGAAGTGGGAGACCAAATTGGAGGTGGAAAGATGGAATGAAAAAGATTTTGTGTGATCGGGGCCTGAACATGCAGGAGGGTGAAAGGAGGGCAAGGAATAGAGTGAATTGGATCGATGTGGTATACCGGGGTTGACGTGCTGTCAGTGGATTGAATCAGGGCATGTGAAGCTTCTGGGGTAACCCATGGAAAGCTGTGTAGGTATGTATATTTTGCGTGTGTGGACGTGTGTATATACATGTGTATGGGGGTGGGTTGGGCCATTTCTTCGTCTGTTTCCTTGCGCTACCTCGCAAACGCGGGAGACAGCGACAAAGCAAAAAGAAAAAAAAATATATATATATATATATATATATATATATATATATATATATATATATATATAAATATATATATATATATATATATATATATATATATATATATATATATATATATATTTTTTTTTTTTCTTTGCTTTATATATATATATATATATATATATATATATATATATATATATATATATATATATATATATATATATATATATATATATATATTTTTTTTTTTTTTTTTTTTTTTTTTTTTTATACTTTGTCGCTGTCTCCCGCGTCTGCGAGGTAGCGCAAGGAAACAGACGAAAGAAATGGCCCAACCCCCCCCCCCCCATACACATGTACATACACATGTCCACACACGTGTATACATACCTACACAGCTTTCCATGGTCCACCCCAGACGCCTCACATGCCTTGATTCACTCCACTGACAGCACGTCAACCCCTGTATACCACATCGCTCCAATTCACTCTATTCCTTGCCCTCCTTACACCCTCCTGCATGTTCAGGCCCCGATCACACAAAATCTTTTTCACTCCATCTTTCCACCTCCAATTTGGTCTCCCTCTTCTCCTCGTTCCCTCCACCTCCGACACATATATCCTCTTGGTCAATCTTTCCTCACTCATTCTCTCCATGTGCCCAAACCATTTCAAAACACCCTCTTCTGCTCTCTCAACCACGCTCTTTTTATTTCCACACATCTCTCTTACCCTTACGTTACTTACTCGATCAAACCACCTCACACCACACATTGTCCTCAAACATCTCATTTCCAGCACATCCATCCTCCTGCGCACAACTCTATCCATAGCCCACGCCTCGCAACCATACAACATTGTTGGAACCACTATTCCTTCAAACATACCCATTTTTGCTTTCCGAGATAATGTTCTCGACTTCCACACATTTTTCAAGGCTCCCAAAATTTTCGCCCCCTCCCCCACCCTATGATCCACTTCCGCTTCCATGGTTCCATCCGCTGACAGATCCACTCCCAGATATCTAAAACACTTCACTTCCTCCAGTTTTTCTCCATTCAAACTTACCTCCCAATTGACTTGACCCTCAACCCTACTGTACCTAATAACCTTGCTCTTATTCACATTTACTCTTAACTTTCTTCTTCCACACACTTTACCAAACTCAGTCACCAGCTTCTGCAGTTTCTCACATGAATCAGCCACCAGCGCTGTATCATCATTATCATTATATATATATATATATATATATAAACCAGGTATTCCCAATCATCAGTCCTTTTTCAGCACATAAATCTACAAGCTCTTCACCATTTCCATTTACAACACTGAACACCCCATGTATACCAATTATTCCCTCAACTGCCACATTACTCACCTTTGCATTCAAATCACCCATCACTATGACCCGGTCTCGTGCATCAAAGCCACTAACACACTCATTCAGCTGCTCCCAAAACACTTGCCTCTCTTGATCTTTCTTCTCATGCCCAGGTGCATATGCACCAATAATCACCCACCTCTCTCCATCAACTTTCAGTTTTACCCATATTAATCGAGAATTTACTTTCTTACACTCTATCACATACTCCCACAACTCCTGTTTCAGGAGTATTGCTACTCCTTCCCTTGCTCTTGTCCTCTCACTAACCCCTGACTTTACTCCCCAGACATTCCCAAACCACTCTTCCCCTTTACCCTTGAGCTTCGTTTCACTCAGAGCTAAAACATCCAGGTTCCTTTCCTCAAACATACTACCTATCTCTCCTTTTTTCACATCTTGGTTACATCCACACACATTTAGGCACCCCACTCTGAGCCTTCGAGGAGGATGAGCACTCCCCGCGTGATTCCTTCTTCTGTTTCCCATTTTAGAAAGTTAATACAAGGAGGGGAGGATTTCTGGCCCCCCGCTCCCGTCCCCTCTAGTCGCTTTCTACGACACGCGAGGAATACGTGGGAAGTATTCTTTCACCCCTATCCCCAGGGATAATATACATATATATATACATATACACACACACACACATACACATACACACGCACATATACACACACACACACATATATATATATACATATGAGAAATGTAAGAAACAATTTAGAAAACTGAAACTTCTAGCTTGAAATGAATGAAAAAAAAGAATGTCACATAATGGTTCAACCTCTGGCTATGGAAAAAAGGAAATGTATAATTTATTTACACAAACGTCAATAGCAGTTCTCATCAATTTAACCACTGTATCAAAAAGCGAGATATACATAAGTATACTTATGTAAGTAGGAGAGATGGCCAGAGAGCGTTATTGGATTATGTGTTAATTGACAGGCGTGCGAAAGAGAGACTTTTGGATGTTAATGTGCTGAGAGGTGCAACTGGAGGGATGTCTGATCATTATCTTGTGGAGGCTAAGGTGAAGATTTGTATGGGTTTTCAGAAAAGAAGAGTGAATGTTGGGGTGAAGAGGGTGGTGAGAGTAAGTGAGCTTGAGAAGGAGACCTGTGTGAGGAAGTACCAGGAGAGACTGAGTACAGAATGGAAAAAGGTGAGAACAATGGAAGTAAGGGGAGTGGGGGAGGAATGGGATGTATTTAGGGAATCAGTGATTGATTGCGCAAAAGATGCTTGTGGCATGAGAAGAGTGGGAGGTGGGTTGATTAGAAAGGGTAGTGAGTGGTGGGATGAAGAAGTAAGAGTATTAGTGAAAGAGAAGAGAGAGGCATTTGGACGATTTTTGCAGGGAAAAAATGCAATTGAGTGGGAGATGTATAAAAGAAAGAGACAGGAGGTCAAGAGAAAGGTGCAAGAGGTGAAAAAAAGGGCAAATGAGAGTTGGGGTGAGAGAGTATCATTAAATTTTAGGGAGAATAAAAAGATGTTCTGGAAGGAGGTAAATAAAGTGCGTAAGACAAGGGAGCAAATGGGAACTTCGGTGAAGGGCGCAAGTGGGGAGGTGATAACAAGTAGTGGTGATGTGAGAGGGAGATGGAGTGAGTATTTTGAAGGTTTGTTGAATGTGTTTGATGATAGAGTGGCAGATATAGGGTGTTTTGGTCGAGGTGGTGTGCAAAGTGAGAGGGTTAGGGAAAATGATTTGGTAAACAGAGAAGAGGTAGTGAAAGCTTTGCGGAAGATGAAAGCCGGCAAGGCAGCAGGTTTGGATGGTATTGCAGTGGAATTTATCAAAAAAGGGGGTGACTGTATTGTTGACTGGTTGGTAAGGTTATTTAATGTATGTATGACTCATGGTGAGGTGCCTGAGGATTGACGGAATGCGTGCATAGTGCCATTGTACAAAGGCAAAGGGGATAAGAGTGAGTGCTCAAATTACAGAGGTATAAGTTTGTTGAGTATTCCTGGTAAATTATATGGGAGGGTATTGATTGAGAGGGTGAAGGCATGTACAGAGCATCAGATTGGGGAAGAGCAGTGTGGTTTCAGAAGTGGTAGAGGATTTGTGGATCAGGTGTTTGCTTTGAAGAATGTATGTGAGAAATACTTAGAAAAGCAAATGGATTTGTATGTAGCATTTATGGATCTGGAGAAGGCATATGATAGAGTTGATAGAGATGCTCTGTGGAAGGTATTAAGAATATATGGTGTGGGAGGAAAGTTGTTAGAAGCAGTGAAAAGTTTTTATCGAGGATGTAAGGCATGTGTACTTGTAGGAAGAGAGGAAAGTGATTGGTTCTCAGTGAATGTAGGTTTGCGGCAGGGGTGTGTGATGTCTCCATGGTTGTTTAATTTGTTTATGGATGGGGTTGTTAGGGAGGTGAATGCAAGAGTTTTGGAAAGAGGGGCAAGTATGAAGTCTGTTGGGGATGAGAGAGCTTGGGAGGTGAGTCAGTTGTTGTTCGCTGATAATACAGCGCTGGTGGCTGATTCATGTGAGAAACTGCAGAAGCTGGTGACTGAGTTTGGAAAAGTGTGTGGAAGAAGAAAGTTAAGAGTAAATGTGAATAAGAGCAAGGTTATTAGGTACAGTAGGGTTGAGGGTCAAGTCAATTGGGAGGTGAGTTTGAATGGAGAAAAACTGGAGGAAGTGAAGTGTTTTAGATATCTGGGAGTGGATCTGGCAGCGGATGGAACCATGGAAGCGGAAGTGGATCATAGGGTGGGGGAGGGGACGAAAATCCTGGGGGCCTTGAAGAATGTGTGGAAGTCGAGAACATTATCTCGGAAAGCAAAAATGGGTATTTTGAAGGAATAGTGGTTCCAATAATGTTGTATGGTTGCGAGGCGTGGGCTATGGATAGAGTTGTGCGCAGGAGGATGGATGTGCTGGAAATGAGATGTTTGAGGACAATGTGTGGTGTGAGGTGGTTTGATCGAGTGAGTAACGTAAGAGTAAGAGAGATGTGTGGAAATAAAAAGAGCGTGGTTGAGAGAGCAGAAGAGGGTGTTTTGAAGTGGTTTGGGCACATGGAGAGGATGAGTGAGGAAAGATTGACCAAGAGGATATATGTGTCGGAGGTGGAGGGAACAAGGAGAAGAGGGAGACCAAATTGGAGGTGGAAAGATGGAGTGAAAAAGATTTTGTGTGATCGGGGCCTGAACATGCAGGAGGGTGAAAGGAGGGCAAGGAATAGAGTGAATTGGAGCGATGTGGTATACCGGGGTTGACGTGCTGTCAGTGGATTGAAGCAGGGCATGTGAAGCGTCTGGGGTAAACCATGGAAAGCTGTGTAGGTATGTATATTTGCGTGTGTGGACGTATGTATATACATGTGTATGGGGGGGGGGGGTTGGGCCATTTCTTTCGTCTGTTTCCTTGCGCTACCTCGCAAACGCGGGAGACAGCGACAAAGTATAATAAATATAATAATATATATATATATATATATATATATATATATATATATATATATATGTGTGTGAGAAACTGCAGAAACTGGTGAGTGAGTTTGGTAAAGTGTGTGAAAGAAGAAAGTTAAGAGTGAATGTGAATAAGAGCAAGGTTATTAGGTACAGTAGGGTTGAGGGACAAGTGAATTAGGAGGTAAGTTTAAATGGAGAAAAACTGGTGGAAGTGAAGTGATTTAGATATCTGGGAGTGGATTTGGCAGCGGATGGAACCATGGAAGCGGAAGTGAGTCACAGGGTGGGGGAGGTGGCGGAGGTTCTGGGAGCGTTATCTCTGAGAGCAAAAATTGGTAAGTTTGAAGGAATAGTGGGTCCAGCAATGCTATACGGTTGCGAGGCGTGGGCTATAGATAGAGTTGTGCGGAGGAGGGTGGATGTGTTGGAAATGAGATGGTTGAGGACAATATGTGGTGTGAGGTGGTTTGATCGAGTAAGTAATGAAAGGGTAAGAGAGATGTGTGGTAATAAAAGAGTGTGGTTGAGAGAGCAGAAGAGGGTGTTTTAAAATGGTTTGGTCACATGGAGAGAATGAGTGAGGAAAGATTGACCAAGAGGATATATGTCAGACGTGGAGGGAACGAGGAGAAGTGGGAGATAAAGATTTTGAGCGATCTGGGCCTGAACCTGCAGGAGGGTGAAAGCTGTGCAAGGAATAGAATGAACTGGAACGATGTGGTATACCGGGGTCGACGTGCTGTCAATGCATTGAACCAGGGCATGTGAAGCGTCTGGGGTAAACCATGAAAAGATTTGTGGTGCCTGGACGTGGAAATGGAGCTGTGGTTTCGGTGCATTATACAGGACAGATAGAGACTTGAGTGTGAACGAATATGGCCTTTGTTGTCTTTTCCTAGCGCTACCTCGCGCGCATGCGGGGGAGGGGTTTGTTATTTCATGTGTGGCGGGGTGGCGGCAGGAATGGATGAAGGGAGCATATATGAATATGAACTTGTGTATATATGTATATGTCTGTGCCTGTATATGTATGTATACGTTGAAATGTATGGGTATGTATATGTGCGTGTATAGGCGTCCATGTATATACATGTGTAAGTGGGTGGGTTGTGTCATTCTTTCGTCTGTTTCCTTGTCATAATCGACAAGGCTGTATCATCGTCAATAATGGACCGAATGGCTGTCAAGGCCATTCTCGCGCTGCAGTTGTCGATCATTTCATTACATCTGACCGAAATGCAGCCTATGAGCTGAAGGGACTCAGGGAAAGGTATCCTGGGTTGTATGTTAATAATTAACGTATGTATACATCTACCCATATGTAAATATACCCTTTTCTTTTGTTATATAGTCATGATTCAATTAGTGATCCTGAACAAGGATTTAACATTTTTCACTGCAGGAGAATACCATTACACAAGGTAATAATGGTGCTCTCCTCAATGCGTTACGTTACACCGTATAATCAACGTCTACTTTATACGTGATATACGAGTCATGACTTATGGTGATGGAGAGCATGTCCTTTACGGTAGGCATTAGGGAATGACGATGACATGATCCATTGTAACTGACAAAAATGATCCTTTAATCTGTAAAAAACGTCTTTTTAATCACAGGGTCGAAAGCAATGACCACGCATTGTACTCGTAAATAACGGTGTGTAATGAGAACTGACAGAATCATCAGTCCTTAGAAAGGTACATATCATACACACCCCTACTGCTCTCTCTTAATGGAAATTACGTATACGACACAGGATGCAAAGGCCATACATCACTATTAAACTTCCCATCAGTACACCCTAGGTAGGCATATACGGTTAGTATCCTTACAGGAACCTCATTATCTTCGCCCGACACTAATCATGTTCTAGGGTGTAATTAGTATAGGCCTCACCTGTCCCTGGCTCGTGATTGTAACAAAGTCTGAATGACCAGGTGTTTCCCAGAGGAGTGGATTATTGCCGGAGATAGAGAGATGTTGAAGATGTTGGATGGTGATGATAGACATGTTGAAGTTTTCTACAGAAAGAGATGTGACAATATTTTTAAGTCATAATACATAAGACATAAGGGGAAAAGCTCTTGGAAGATATTCAAAGACATTATAGATGCCAAGACAATCTATTGTTACTATTCAGGGTACAAGAAACTGATTATAAACCAATCTGGAAGAAATGTTAAAGTAAAATCTAGATTTTGTCGAAGCTGATTGCAGGAGTTGTTCAGAATGCTCATACTTGTTTACGAATGAAGGAAAATGTATCATAAACAGATGTGGAATATGGTGACAGAGTGCATGGTGGAAGGCGGGTTTGAGATAATGGAAGATGTTGGTACAGACTCATGTATTCATAAGAAAAATTCTAGAGTTGGAGAGGTAAAGAATATAAGAAGCAAAGTTTTGAACATTAGTATAGATAACGAATTTGATCAAGCAAGACCTTGAGAATAACTAATTGCTGTTGTCAGAAACTGATCTAAGAATAACGACGAGAAACGAATGAAGAGGAAAGATACAATTACAATGATGAAATAGAAACAGAGAACAAGGAGTAATGATAAATATCATGAGGAAAAGCAGAAAGGAGAAAAAGTAAAAAGACGCAAAAGAAGAAAGAATAAGGAAGACTGTGGATGATAATGACGATGAAACATACAATGGTAAAGAGAGAGAGAGGGGAATAAATAAGTGTAAAATGAAATAACTGGAAGTATCAATACTATCAATGTCCCAACAATAACAGACCTCAACTAGAATAAAAACCTGGCACCAAAATCAGTGACTGTGACCGTAAGAGAAACAAAACACAAGGGAGGCTGGGATGTCACTGTCAGACGAGACACAAGGGATGGGAGGAGTGTTGCTATCAGATAAGACACAAGGGGCGGTGGGGATGTAACTGCTAAACAAGACACAAGGGGCGGTAGGAATGTTGCTGCTAAACAAGACACAAGGGGCGGCAAGGATCCTGTTACAAGAGAAGACCTCTGGGTGGTAGGAGTGTTGCTACCAGATTAGACACAAGGGGTGGCGAAAATGTTGCTACCAGGCGAAAGACGATGGGTGGCAAAGTGTGTTGCTGCCAGACAAGACACAAGGGGTGGTAAGAGTGTTGTTACTGGACAAGATACAAGGGGCAGGTGTGGGTGCTGTTACCAGACACGACACATGAGATGGCAGGATTGTACTGATGCCATAAAATATCATTCAGGGAACGAAAGTGTTTATAGGCGCTCGAGAGAGCTATGACCTCGAGCGAGGCGTTGACCCTGAGTGGTCGATGGGCTGAGTGCCTGGGCGTCAGGAGGCAAGGAGGGAGATAAAGGACACGGCAGAAGGTTAAGAAGTGATGAAAGAAGAAGAGAGAATATGGGAAATTGGTGTCATTCGGAAGGAAAATGAGGAGGAAAGATAGATAGATAGATAAATAGATAGATAGGTAGAGAGAGAGAGAGAGAGAGAGAGAGAGAGAGAGAGAGAGAGAGAGAGAGAGAGAGAGAGAGAGAGAGAGAGAGAGAGAGAGAGAGAGAGAGAGAGAGAGAGAGGAAGCTAAGGAGGACACGAACTGGGTCGAGAATGGCCATGTAAACAAGGAGTGAGGAGCGATCATGAAAACGTCTGAATAATTCATGTTTCTCATTATGCGATACAGCAGGACCATGCTTGGGTCTCAGTGGAGGAAGGCAGAGCAGGTGAATGGACCCATCAACATGCAGATGAAGACACATAACTCTGAAGCCTCAGACACCAAAGAGGATAGTGGTCAGTTCACAAGAGCGTGAGTGTCAATGTGTCTCATGAGGGACGAAAAACTTAAATGGTAGATATTTTTGAAAATATAGTCGATTATAATCAATTCTTTCACACACACACACACACACACACACACACACACACACACACACACACACACACACACACACACACACACACACACACACACACACACACACACACACACACACAGAAGGACTTCCTTGGTGTAGCGGTAGCCAGCCCAGGGTAGAACCCTTATAGATTTGAGTCTCGGCATAGCAGTCGGTCCACACTCACCCACCAACCCACCACCTCGGGGCTGGTTCATGAATGGGTTTCTGACTTCGATTAGTGTGTGTGTGTGTGTGTGTGTGTGTGTGTGTGTGTGTGTGTGTGTGTGTGTGTGTGTGTGTGTGTGTGTGTGTGTGCACATACATGTATAAAGGGGAAGACAGATTAAAGAGTATAAGGTTATGAGACGAAGCAACACGAGTGTACGACTCTCTCCCAGTAACACACATGCTAATTACACACACATCCTTCCTATTTACCTCCTTTGCCGGAACAGTGGAGCCATCTTTCATACGTACATAAACAGTCTTCCAGTTTGTCATCAGTCATCCCATTCCTGCTCGGACACTGCATCACCCATTCCCAGAAAGATATTTGCTCCACACACAACCTCACTTTCTCTAACTCACGAAACAAATCAGTACTACCCATCATTTCAGCGCCTACAACAATCCATCTCATCACCTACAACCATAAAACCTTCCACAACTCATCAGGTCAAGAACTACAACATTATAACCCACAGCTTCACCTCACACATCCTAACAGCCTATAACCTCACCATCCTGTATGTGACCTCCATAACTTTACTACCCATTTACAACTTAACTATGTGTAAGCCTTCCACCTTCACCAACAGTCCACCACCCATCTGGGCAGGTGTACAGTACAATCAAAAGGCCATAACACATTATCCCATCACGCACCACAGCGTTCTAATGAACCACCAGAATACGCTAATTACACCGGACAGTGCAATAAGCTTCCAGTGTAGTCTCACCCTCTTATTCCTAATATTTCCGCTCGCCAATAGACGAGGTAGATTTATACTACCAGGTTGACACCTGGCTGGGGGAAGGGGACTTTATGGCGCTGTAATTGTAGTGTAGCGATATAATAGATTTTCAGGTTCACGGTGTGAGGTCATGACTTACCATAAGGTACTCTCTCCCTCACTCACAAGCTACGTTTTCTCAAAAGATGAGTAAACAGTTACAGGTCACTCTTTTCAGATCCATTTCCTTGATGGCTCCTCACTCTAAGTCCCTCTCCTCATTCCTCACTCCTTAAACATCCCTCGCTGAACCCGCTTTTCCCTCTAGATTCCTCACTTCCTCCCTCTCTCCATTTATCCTCATATCACTGTCTCACCTCACTTTACTTCATCTTCTCACTACCTCGCCTCTCGCTGTTTCATCTCCCCTATTCCTCATATCATTCCACGGCTCATGCCTGGATTTCTCATTCTCTCCTTTTTCTTTTCCTATCCCTTCATTCTTCCTATGTACCTCAGCTCTTCAGTTCATGTCGTCATCTCACTTCACATCCATATTCTCTCTCTCTCTCTCTCTCTCTCTCTCTCTCTCTCTCTCTCTCTCTCTCTCTCTCTCTCTCTCTCTCTCTCTCTCTCTCTCTCTCTCTCTCTCTCTCTCTCTCTCTCTCTCTCACTCTCTCTCTCTCTCTCTCTCTCTCTCTCTCTCTCTCTCTCTCTCTCTCTCTCTCTCTCTCTCTCTCTCTCTCTCTCTCTCTCTCTCTCTCTCTACCCCATCCCTCACCCCACTTTACTTCCTTTCTTTCCATCATCCGGCCGAGTCTACCATACTCCTCCTCTCCCGACCACTCCAAACTGACTGATTTGAAATCTCCAAGCACGTAGTGATCATGTGAGACGACTGTTACTGACGCCATCTCTCGTAAGATTTACAAGCGTAAAATTTCCACTTCAGTTTTCCCCTGTGTCTGTGGCATTCAGAAGGCATGCGACGGCATATTAAGCAACACTTGCTGAGAACAGTGCCTTGAGAAGCACTGAATCATATGTTAAGTAACGCTCCGTTTGTAATAGGATTGAGAAAAACTTACAAACGTCATGAAAAAATCTGCAACACATAGGCTATTATGTCCCCTCCATATGGGCATAACTGTCTCGTAGTGTGATATTTATATCTGTATATATAGCGCAGTTAACCAAGCTTATATCTCAGAATTCCCTCAAGAGTAAGTCGAGAATACATAGTTATTTCTAAATAGGAATTGCCCTTCAGGCACCGAGGCTCAGACAATGGTCATGGAGTTAAAAATTCTCCCCCATCTACTGGACAAATGTACATGTTAATATCTAGATGTCTTAATGTCATGATGATATCTTGGGAGAAATGGATGTGAAGGAGGGGGAATGTGGTCATTTGCAGGGATGAACAACGGACCTCTTTAAGAGTAAAGAAAACACACACACACACACACACACACACACACACACACACACACACACACACACACACACACACACACACTCACACATAGATGACAACGTCCTGATTTTGAGGATTCTACCTATAAAGAAATAGACTGGGAAAATCTAGATTCGCATGGAGGTCACCTGCCATGGAGATACAGATTCTTAGTGTGTATACAGTAAAGTTTCCTGTATCAGCATGTCAGTAAAGTACACACAATGCAAAGAGATTTATGCACAATTATTATTAGATCTGATCTTCATATATAGTTGCACGGAAATTGAAAACATGAAATAGGGTACACCAACTGGAGAAAGTGTTTATGCAACGCTTGAGTTTAATTTCTTGGTTAAATGAACGCCCGGAAGGAGGAGAGGGGAAACCACACCCAGAGAGATGTAATCATGGTACCTGGAAGAGCTAAACAGTATATTTGAAACCTTAAGTTGCGTAAAATAGTGTACTTTACCTACGACGTCGTTTACTGTTATAGAAAGTTTCATGAAATCTACAATGAAGGAGTTAGAACATGGGTGCCTTTAGTGGCAAATGAGGAGGGGAGATAAGAAAAGAAATAGATACAGTTCAATAAGAATGACAAAATGAAATTAAGGATGATTAACCGTGAACATGTTGCGACTTTACATCCAAATAGCATTTGAAAAGTATATGAAAGTGAGGAAGGAGTATACCAAGATAATAAGAGTGGCGTAAAGTTTGAAAATGATACAGGGAACAAGGAGGGAGGTGATTGAAAACTCTTTTATGAATTCATCAGCACTGAATTGTCAATGAGACAGCAGCTAATCATGCTAATGGATCCAGGGGTAAAACCAATATAGGATGATGCAGTGGTAGACAGGGAGATGAATGAGAAGTTTAAAAGTGTTTTCACAGTGGAAGACACTACTCCTTAACACCACTGAAATCGAATGGAGGCAAGTCTTGAAAATAAATGAAAATCCTTGAAAAACATAAATAACTACTAAAGGGACTTTATGATCTTGATGATGTGTCACGTTATGTGCTGAAGAAGTGAGCAGATGTATCAGGAAGGCTGTTTGAAACATTAATCAATATGTCACCGGTGGAAGGTATGGTGTCAGTAGATTGGAAAAGGGCAAATATCATGGCATCTTATAAGAAAGGGGACCGGAAAACCTCTGTAAATTACTCAGTGATCACTCTTGCGAGTGTGGTATGCAGAACTCTCAGAAAATGTAATTAGAAAGTACATGGATAAGTCTCTGCAAAGATGAAACCTATGGAAGTGGGAACCAACACTTTTTCAAGAAAAGGAGACCAAGAATGATATATGATTACAACATCTATCAGAGAGTAAGCTCCATTTTAAACGAAAGAAAATGATGGATGGATTTCATACCTCCTGGACTGCTTGAAAGCAGTTGACCATTCACCACACGAGAAGCTGGTATAGAAAGTGGATCATCAGGCTTTTAAGAATAAAGAAAAGGCTCCTCCAGTGGATAGAAAATTACTTTAGTAGAAGACAATAAAAGTTTTATGCCACAGGAGATGGGTTCACTAGTGTCGTGGCACAGGGCTTGGTCCTGGGACCATTGCTCGTCTTGATTAATGCAAGTGAACCACCGGAAAGGATTGGACTCATAACTGAAAATGTTTGCAGATAAGGCTAAGGTCATGATGATATTTAAGAATGACGAGTATTGTATCCACTTGCGAGGGCCCGTATGATCTCCAAAATTGCCCGGTTCATGGTCGATGAAATTCAAGCCGGTCTAATGCAATGCATGGAGGATGGGACACAGAGAAAGAAGGCCTTTGTACGCATACAATGATATGATTTGAAGGAATCTGTGTGTGTGTGTGTGTGTGTGTGTGTGTGTGTGTGTGTGTGTGTGTGTGTGTGTTGATTAATACTAGAAATAAAGTGGTTGGAAATATGGAGTTATTTGAGAGGACGATAAGTAAAGATGCAAAGTGTATTTTGCGGAGGAGTATTATATTGGAAAATGTAACATAATATCTAGGATTAGAGATTGATGAACAAGGATTAATGATTATTGTTAAACTTTGAAAACAAAGTTATTGTAGATTTGCCAGAAGAAGTTGGTATTGTAATGCCGTCACCTGAAGTGAATTGATCACAGGTTTTGACATTAGTTGAAAGACGCCCACAGTGAACAGCACGAACCATGCAGTCATAAAACAACCAGGAGCCAATAGAGGTAAGCAAACAAGAAACGTGTTAGATTAGATGTTAAGAAGTACTTTTATAGTCATAGTGGTGGGAGAATGAAATAAGCTAAGCGATGAGCTTGTAAACGGTGATAGTATAAGGAAGTTCTAAGCTCAAGAGATGGAGACTCACAAGTGAAGAACACCATTTCCGTAATGTAGAAATAGGTAATTGGCAAGAGGTAATTACACACATACACACACACACACACACACACACACACACACACACACACACACACACACACATACACACACACACACACACACACACACACACACACACACACACATACACACATACACACACACACACACACACACACACACACACACACACACACATACGTACATAAATACATACATACATACATACATACATACATGCAGGCTCTCGGGCACTTACAGAACATCAAAAAGTTAAAGAAGAACATATATAAACACGAAGATATTGATGCCAAGAACATTACAGAAGTAAAGAGTAATAGTGATTGCATCAGATTACAAAGGAACTAAGACAAACTACAAAGATCGTGTGATGAATGACTGACGAAATTTAACCAAGTAAGAGCAAAATACTAAGGATGGGAAACAGTGAAAGTATCGACACGGTTATTGCTTAGTGGATAATAAGCTGCAGGAACTATAAGGAAAAAGACCAAACCAATTACCTGAACTCTGTATCAAGAGAAATGTTAAGAAAGTAAATTCTGCTTTTCAGTATCAGAATCGCAATGAAATATATTCATTGGTACAGTATTCATAACTCATATTTGACCAAAACTGGAAAGTGTTTCTCAAGTTTGGTCACCACACCTAAAGAAGCAAAAAGAGTCAATTGAGAGATTCCAGATAAGGACAATCAAGACTGTACCTTTACAATTTGGGCTGAGTTATAATGAGAGGCTGAGTGACTACAGTTTTGCTCACCACAGAGGAAAGAAGAGATAGGGTTGACTTGCTTCCAGCCTTTAACTTTCCAAATAAGTAAGACGATGTCGTCAGTGAGATGTAATGAGATGTAATGACAGAATAACTACAAGTAATAACAAGAAGCTTTGTAGGAAGTTAGCTAGAAAGGACATGAAGAAGTGCTGTTTTAGTGAACATTGTAGCAGATGACTGCAAACGACAGTAATGAAATAGGCAAATGCCGGTGGTATACAAATGTTTAAAAGACTGTTTGAAAATCAAGTGAGTGTAGAACATTCTTCTCATACTATACAAACCATCACTTGCAAATAAGTAACTATATACCAACACACGCACCGCTTAAGGATGTCTTGCGGTTAACAACACAATAGAAAACCTGTTTTGCAGGTAAGGGGAGAATAGAGTACTCCCAGGGACCCAGGATTGGTTTTGTATTTTCATTTTAACGCAGGTATTACTGAAGTGATGATAAAATCAAACTAATAAAGATGACAATATCTGCGAGAGGAGCCGACCTATCACACCAAACCAGCGACTTGCCGATGCAACAATGATCACCTAGATCATGTTACACAGTACATGAAGCGACCGCCAACGTAGATAATGTGATAACTGGAAATACAGAAGGTATTTTCGGGTGTATCAAGAAACAGTAAAATGATCATCCAAAGGAAGCAGAAATTAGGAACTGATCGACGCAAACTGGCGTCCTTGTTGCCTTCTAGTTTCGTTTCATTTATAAGCATATATAAATAAAGTGAAGTTCCTTTGAAACTGGAAGATCGCTAGGTAGATCTATGCCAAAGATGATTGCACAGTGCCGAAAAGCAGGTTGAAATTGAACAACCAAACGTAGCTAAGTCGAGATCCAAGTTAGCCCTAGTCAACCTTTTCTTAAAAACACCAAAACAGGGAAGTTGGAAACAAAAGAATGTGGAAGTAATTACAAAGAAACATCAGGAGAACATCGAAGCTGCGGATTTCAAGGAGTCGTCCAAGACGATGGGATGACTGCTGACAATAGTTATGGTAAAAATGTACATGGATAGAGTTGATCCGCCCGAGGAGGGAGTAGTAGAACTTAGATATCGTGATGGGTCATGAAAAGTGCCAAAAAGAACAAAGAAAAGATCTCAATGAAGGGTAATTACAGGAAGGGTAAAGTATTTGAAGATATATGCAGCGTGGGACTGTCTCAGAGAGCACTACAAGGCATTGATGGTCTGAAACCTCTGTAGAGGTCCATGATTACAATATCATTAGCTTGAGGATACCTGCAGTATGGGTCTGAGTTATGCAGGATCTCCTAGAGAAAACGGAGTTGTTTAAGATATCAGTCTACCTGTTGCTAAAGTTCTGATAGATAATGATGAGAAGGAGGGCCAGAAAATGGACAAGGTTCGAGAATGAGAGGGACAGTATCATATCAGAGACCGTAGGAGTGGAACAGAGATAAGGTGACTGGCTCAGGTTGCCTGAGGAAGATATTGTGTCACGTAGTTGAGAGGGAGGTTCACCAAGCTGAAGACAGGACAATCGAGGAAGTGTGAGTCACTCCTGACAGGTGGCTGGAGGCGGCACGCACGAATCTATGATAATGAAAATGCAGATCTTTAACAGGATGACAGACGAGGACGAAGACTTATCGTGACTGGAGAAAATAACAGACTGAGAGAAGAAGTACAGAGTGAGGGAAACGAAAGTAGTTCATTGATGATTTTTGTGCTGATAGAACATATTCCGAATAAGAAGGGGAAAGTATATAAGGAAGGAGAGGATGATGAAAAGGTACTTGATGCGATGGACTTGAGTAATGCAAAGTTTGAGATAAGAACATTAAGGGGAATCAGTAGATATAGAGAAGGAGTAAAGGGTCAAACACGAAGGATAAGCTTGGATAACCTCTGACATGGAGGTAAGTGACCAGGAGATGCTAAGATATTTCCCAGAAAGATCAACTACACAGTGAGTGTTTGCCTAAAGTAACTGGTACAGAGAAGAAAGAAACAGCAAAGGTATCCAGTCAGAGAACCCAAAACTATGGAATCATAAGGAGCCAGAGGACTGAAAAGACCTCCCAACACATACAAACACCAGGATTTTGAAGTAGGTTAAACCTACGACGACATCAAGAGAGAGCGGGCTGCATGAAAAGGCTTCAGAGTCAGGTATCGTGGACCGAGTCAGGGAAGACACTCCTGATATACTCGGAGCAGTGAAGACGAAATTGAATTGGCATTTGTACAAGATTAAAAAACGGGATAACACCAGTATGAAACTCGTTCTCAGTAAAACCTAAAATGTAGTCACAAATAGTAATCAAACTAACACACACACACACACACACACACACACACACACACACACACACACACACACACACACATACAGTGGGCTGATATGCATAGCACTACTCGTTACAAAATCGGATCATTACATAAGCTAACAGTCTTTCATATGGCTACGTTTTATCGAGTACATGCAAACAGGGGATACAGTTTTAGAATTTCTGGTTTCTTGTTAAATCATTTTGAGTCTGGTGTGGTGCCATTTTTGTAGGGTTTGGTGAGGCCCATCCCTAAAAGGTTTTATTTTTTCCAAGTTACAAGACATAGTGTTCTAGTTTGTTTCTAAATTAATGGTCATAGATTTTACAATTCACATATTCAACATCTCCAGAGAGGCCAAAAGTACTGATAATACCTTTAGCCATAGTAACATCTTGCAATCTGCTGATATCACTATCATCTCCACATACATGTTGTACTTCACACATTCCACTGTGATGGTAGATGTTTCTACTTGTGCTTCCCACATGACCAGTAACCCGGGTGAATGCTAATTCCGTAGCAGCTGGTAATCTACCACACACCAGTACTTTCAGACTTCATGACTCTCACTTGTACCACTATGGTAGCGTCTACCAAGTAACGCTCCTTAGTAACGCTTTTAAGTATATTTTCTCAGTACCGTTCTCCAGTAACGCTCTCCTGTAATGGTCCGCAGTAACATCCTTTTACAAAAAGACAATAAACAATAGTCAGTTTGTTCTGCCTAGTAACACTCCTGTATGTTGATGGTCTCTTCTTTGCGTCACATCCGGGTACAAATACATGACCGTCATAATATAATTTCTTCCCAAGTCACGAACCTCATCCCCAATACAAGTACCTGATTCTCATATGAATTCGCCCCCAAGACGGTCCTCAGCACATGACTCTCATATGAATCCGCCCCAGAGATATTCCTTAGTACATGACTCTCACATGGTTTCTTCCAGTGAAAACCAACTTGACTGTGTTCAACTCTGGTACTTTTCCCAGTGTAACTCCTCAGTATAATTATTGACTGTCCTTGCTTTCACCAGAAATAGATTTTATCAGTAGTATTGTATGACTATCATACTGATTTCTACTAGAAACACTCAGAGGACCAAGTACACAAATGTCGTACCGTTTCTCTCCAGACACTCGTCCTGCGTCAGTGACATGAGTGTTATATGGTCTCCTGCAATAACACTCCCCAGTCAGAATATGCGTTTATCCTACGTGATCTCACCACACACACAGTCACCATTCATACCGGGGTTCTAGGCTACGAGCATGACAGGTCTTTTCCCAATTCCGCATTTTCCAGTGTATAACTTTGATGGTTTCCTCCCACTTACATCACCAGTACAGTAACATGATTACGGAACGAATTCCATGAAGTGAGCTCCTCCTGTACCACTATATTTCCGACGTGTAGTTAATCCCCAGGACTCGTACATGGCACATCCCCTGTACTATAAGCACATACCATCCCCTCAACATCACTTGCCGCGCACTCTATGGCCCCATTATCACATGGCATTTTAGTTTCATCTTTATCATATGGGATTTCATCGAAATCTTTAGTACTTGGCATCTCTCTAGTGCCATTGTCATGTGACAACTCTGTAGTATCAATATCATATGGCATCTCACCAGTGTCATTACTGTACAAAATCTCACCCGTATCATTATCGTGTAGCGTCTTGCCAGTATGATTACCGTATGGTATCTTTCCAGTGTTATTTCCGTATGTGATCTCATTTGTATCATTACCACGAGCATCTCACCAGAATCAAGTCACTTGAGAGGATTCAGAAGGTGTGTAACCTAAGAAAAGGTGAAATAATTCAAAACCGAAAAAGGTTAAACAGTGCATGGGTACTATTAACCTCAAAGCCAGAGGGAAAGTTAGAAAACGTCTGGTTCCGGAAAAACATGTCATAAAGCAAAAGGTCTAGCAATGAGCTGTAGAAATGATATAGACGCATCCAACCAGTCAGCATTTTTGAAAAGTATAAGAGAATAAGAAACGAGTATAGCAAAATAAGTAAGAAAACAGAAACAGAAACAAAAACTTGAAAAGAATGTTAAAGGTAAGGCAAAAGTTTTCCTCAAATCAACCATTAGTAAATTTTCATCTGAACAAAAATGTTCATGAGACCCAGATTGAGTGGCTGAAGAGGATGACGTAAAGACATGCGAGGAATTGAATGGCAAGATCAAAAGCGTTTTCACAGAGAAAATTACTACAGACTCAACCACAGTACGATGGAATGGGGTGAAAGTCTAAGGAAGAAATGAAATACCTAGAAAACACACACGGGTCTTGAGCCCTATTAGGCTCATAGCAATGATGAAATACCTCCACCTGTACTGAAGATGTGTGCTGATCCTCATGAAAACCATTTGAAATGTTGATCGAGATAGCGTTAGAGAAAGTTAAATGCCAAGGGAATGGAAAAATGGTAACCGTCGTATCTGTCTTTTAGAAAAGAGACGAGGAGGATGTAGTGAACTACAGACTTGATGAGCATGGCCTGTAAACTACTGGAAAAGATAATCAGGAAGCAGATGGGTGACTAATTGTAAAGGAGGAATTGCTTAAGTGAGAGACAGCACGGTTTCGAGAACGGAGGTCATGTGTAACGAAACCCTTAGATATCTATGAGGTCCTTATTGCCAAAAAAAAAAAAAAAACAGGTTGGTTAGATTGTTTCTGTCTGTACTGCCAAGAAGCATTTGCGACAACTGCATACGAGGCTAGTACAGAAGCTAGTTCTTCAGGCAGATATAAGGTGAAAATTTTGATGCATGAAAGATTACTTCAAAGGAAGGGACAATTAATACATGTAAGGGCAGTCTTCTCGAAATGGGTGGAGATCACCAGTGGCATGCTGCAGGCCCCTGTTCTGGGACCATTGCTCTTCATGATCACTGTAAATAACTTGCCAGAACGACTGACCTCGTATCTGTATATGTTTGTGAATGATGACAAATTTCTGCAGGAATTATAAAGTGAGAGGAATTACGGGAATCTACAACCGGATCTAAAGAAGCTGCAAAGTTGGCCTGATTCATGGTTGATAGAATTCAACCCCAGTGAATGTAAAGTAATGAGGATAGGGTGCAGTCAAGGAAGGGCTCAAAATAGATGGTCCATAACCTGCCGTAAGAATGATGAAGCAAGGAAATTGTGTGGCGGCAAATTCTAGAATATAAATCAAATGTCTGGATGGAAAAATATTCACTATGCAGTTCACATCTTACATTAGGCCAAATCTAAAAAAGTGCTCAAGTTTAGTTACTACACTTAAAGAAGTACAAATATCAGACGAGAGCAACTAAGATGATACCAGAACTAAGAAAGACGACTGCCAATGAAAGGTTGAAGCTTTGAATTTGCCCGCCATGGAAGAAGGAAGAGTAAGGAGAAATCTGATGATGATCTCTAGGTCTTCAAACCAGCATGATAAAGTTAATGACGAACAGTTCTGCTAAACATGAAAGGCCAGAACAACCGGACGCCATAATAGGAAATTAAACAGGAAACTTCTTGGAAAAGTTGTCGAGAACTACGTATGGTATGAGAGTAGTAGAATGATGATGTCGTTGCGATTATGAGGACAGAGTGCATAAGTTTAAGAAGTCGCATATTAGTAGAGAGGGTCGGTAGATGAGGCCCCATGATCGTAAAGCTCCCTACAGTACAAATTGTTAAGTACAGACACACACACACACACACACACACACACAAAAACACTACACACACACACACACACACACCCACGTACAACACATAAAAACCACAGAAGTCGTCGCGACTTTTAAGCCGCATGATTAATAGAAAACATTTAGCGTTAATTGCGAGGGGAAACTCACCGACTTATTGACATTTGACTGACCTTTCCAGGGGGCCGCCTAGACCTACGAATAAGAGATTTACCATATTGAAATAAAAGACCTTTGGAGAAGGTAATCAAAGTCATTATGACATGATTATATCTATGTATACGTATATTTGTATCTATAAACACAAGAAGAAAAACTTCTACGAAACATCCCTGATGTTAACCAGGAGAATTCTAAAGGCTGCTGCTGGGCAAGACTGCGCTACTTCTAGCGGCAGGAAAATGGAAACTCATTTGGAGCTAGAATCAGTAAGGAGACTACTACCAATGATACAGCCTCGCTAAAGTTGACTTTTCTATCACGTATTAACCTCAATCAGGTGGAATCCAGTAACGCTTTCATTATATATATTATATGGTAAAGTGTGTGAAAGAAGAAAGTTAAGAGTAAATGTGAATAAGAGCAAGGTTATTAGATACAGTAGGGTTGAGGGTCAAGTCAATTGGGAGGTAAGTTTGAATGGAGAAAAACTGGAGGAAGTAAAATGTTTTAGATATCTGGGAGTGGATCTGGCAGCGGATGGAACCATGGATGCGGAAGTGGATCATAGGGTGGGGGAGGGGGCGAAAATCCTGGGAGCCTTGAAGAATGTGTGGAAGTCGAGAACATTATCTCGGAAAGCAAAAATGGGTATGTTTGAAGGAATAGTGGTTCCAACAATGTTGTGTAGGTTGCGAGGCGTGGGCTATGGATAGAGTTGTGCGCAGGAGGATGGATGTGCTGGAAATGAGATGTTTGAGGACAATGTGTGGTGTGAGGTGGTTTGATCGAGTAAGTAATGTAAGGGTAAGAGAGATGTGTGGAAATAAAAAGAGCGTGGTTGAGAGAGCAGAAGAGGGTGTTTTGAAATGGTTTGGGCACATGGAGAGAATGAGTGAGGAAAGATTGACCAAGAGGATATATGTGTCGGAGGTGGAGGGAACGGGGAGAAGTGGGAGACCGGATTGGCAGTGGAAAGATGGAGTAAAAAAGATTTTGAGTGGTCGGGGCAAGCAATAGAGTGAATTGGATCGATGTGGTATACCGGGGTTGACGTGCTATCAGTGGATTGAATCAGGGCATGTGAAGCGTCTGGGGTAAACCATGGAAAGTTCTGTGGGGCCTGGATGTGGAAAGGGAGCTGTGGATTCGGGCATTATTGCATGGCAGCTAGAGATTGAGTGTGAACGAATGGGGCCTTTGTTGTCTTTTCCGAGCGCTACCTCGCACACATAAGGGGGAGGGGGATGGTATTTCATGTGTGGCGAGGTGGCGATGGGAATGAATAAAGGCAGACAGTGTGAATTGTATGCATGGGTATATATGTATGTGTCTGTGTGTGTATATATATGTGTACATTGAGATGTATTGGTATGTATATTTGCGTGTGTGGATGTGTATGTATATACATGTGTATGGGGGTGGGTTGGGCCATTTCTTTCGTCTGTTTCCTTGCGCTACCTCGCAAACGCGGGAGACAGCGAAAAGCAAAATAGATAAATATAAATATATATATATATATATATATATATATATATATATATATATATATATATATGTACATATATATATATATATATATATATATATATATATATATATATATATATATATATATATATATATATATATAAATGATATAAATATATATATATATATATGTATATATATATATATATATATATATATATATATATATATATATATATATATATATATATATATATATATATATATATATATATATATATATATATATATATATATATATATATATATATTATATATATATATATATATATATATATATATATATATATATATATATATATATATATATATATATATATATATATATATATATATATATATATATATATATATATATATATATATATATATATATATATATATATATATATATATATATATATATATATATATATATATATATATATATATATATATATATATATATATATATATATATATATATATATATATATATATATATATATATTATATATATATATATATATATATATATATATATATATATATATATATATATATATATATATATATATATATATATATATATATATATATATATATATATATATATATATATATATATATATATATATATATATATATATATATATATATATATATATATATATATATATATATATATATATATATATATATATATATATCCCTCTTTCCAAAACTCTTGCATTCACCTCCTTAACAACTCCATCCATAAACAAATTAAGCAACCATGGAGACATCACACACCCATGCCGCAAACCAACATTCACTGTGAACCAATCAATTTCCTGTCTTCCTACATGTTCACTTGCCTTACATCCTCGATAAAAAAAAATTTCACTGCTTCTAACAACTTGCCTCCGACACCATATATTCTTAATATCTTCCACAGAGCATCTCTATCAACTCTGTCATATGCCTTCTCCAGATCCATAAATGCTACATACAAATCCATATATATAACTTAAACTTTGATTCAACTCTATGGATGGTACTGATCTGCAAATAATCATCTTCATTCAAGAGCACATGAATTATTGATTTATGAACACGACGGATAAATAAATCTACTTTATTTCTGAGATCATCCCAAACCTGTTTCGCTCCTTTTGTTACTTGTGTGCTAATCTTATAGATACTTTGCTTCATGCTCTTAGTACGAGTTGATTCTGCAGATTTTCATTAACTAATACCTTTCCTTCCTCTTTCAATCTAAGAAGTAATTCATACATTGATTCTATCTCGACTACTTTGTCTAATCTATCATATTCTGGTTAGGCAAGACAGTAATGACCAAACTTTACCACCGCTATTTGTTGGTCTGTTAATTCATGGTTAGACAAATTAACGAAAACATCCGATTTACCTTGAGGAAGCACAATTTTCCCATTGTAGAGGCAACTCAGTTTTTTGGTGTTTGTCTTTGGTGTTTATACATTTGTCTTTCCGTAGATTTGTTTCTCCTACCATTTGATGCCGCGATAGATTAGAATGCATGCTACCCCATACCGAGATGAGGTTAGGATACAGCACAAAACATTACTTAACTAGTGGCTTTGTTTTTCAACCTCCGTGTGGCCGAAGTAGCCGAACACTTCTTCCAGGCTTCGAAGGCAAGCCGTGATGTGTGTGCATGTCTCTCTGTAGGCATATTTGTTACAGTTGTTTCCTTCTACTTCGGACATATATGGCCTCTTTGAAAAGCTCTTCTCACAAATGCCCTCTATATGTCCACACCACTTCAGCACACTCTCTCCAGATTTCCCAACGTACTCTTCTCACTACCACACCTCTCTCTCTCTCTCACCTTATTCCTTACTGGACCAACCCAATTCACCTCGCATATTGTCCTCCAGTATTTCATTTTCGACACATTTACTTCCGTACTTATTGATGACTCACGCTTCGCATCCATAAAGCATCAATGGAGTTACTTTACCACCAAACATAACCATATTTGCCCCAACAGATAGTGACCTCTCTTTCCACACATTCCTCAACGCCCCCTCACCTACCCTATGACTCACCACAGCTTCTGTGGTTCCATTCACTGCCTTGTCCACGCACAGTTACTTAAAATGGCGCACCTCTTCCATGTTCTCTCCATTCAAACATGCACTCAAACTAACTTGTTGCTATCTAGCCAAACTTTATAACCTTGCTTATGTTAGCCTTTACGTTCAACTTTCTCCTTTTACACATTCTTCCAAACTCAGAAACCAACTTCTACAGTTTCTCCCTCGAATCTGCCACCAGGACTGCGTCATCAGTAAATGGTAAGTGACTCTCCTCTCAAGCTCCCCACCCGTAGCCATCCCTGAAGTATTGTTGTAACCCCTCTCCCCGGAAACCGTCATATTTACCTACCTTACCACCTCATCCATAAACAGATTCAACAGCCATGGTGAAATCACACTCCTCCTCTCAGACCCACCTTCACCTGCAATACCCTTCTCTCTTGCTACCCCCCCACACACCCTAGTCTCCTGGTAAATCTTTCTTCAATAATAACAATAATGATAATGATAGTAATAATGATAATGATGATAATAAAACTAACTAACAGTTTATCGAAATAACTGTATTCAAATGATTGAGATAAACAGGAGCACTGTAAAAATAGTTTGTGTGCTTGTTTGTGTGTGTGTGTGTGTGTGTGTGTGTGTGTGTGTGTGTGTGTGTTTTGAAAAGTGAGAAACAAAACCTCTGTTCATACAGCAAAATCAAAACAATTATCTACTTCTCTGAATGCAGCACAGGCACCTAGTTAAATCTTGTTTGCTATGAAAAATACAAGTACACTTTCCTTCAACATCAAATACATGATAAGTATGCGTCTCTACGATAAGGTACCCAAAATATCTAGATTATGCATCTCATATTTGGTCACCACACTTATAGAAGCGCAGAGAACTAATAGAGAAGGTCAAGTGAGGCTTTAAGTGTTTCTGATATATTTTTAGTCCTATGTTTGTATTGTATCATAGTTTTCTATTTGGACGATGTTTCTATTTTACTTTCTATAACTTGGAAAATGTACAAGTTTCATTCTGTATGAAATATAAAGTATTAATCATAATTTGTTGCTGTTATCAGAAGAGGACAATAAAGGTGGTATCAGAACTAAGAGAGTGAGGTATATTGAGAGGTTAGAGCCAACGATGTAATACAAAAGGATAAGGGACGACATGGTCGTATCTTTCAAGTTTCTAAACCAACTTGCTGATGTCAACAGTGAACAACTAGTTCTTCAACAGATACAAAAATAAGGTGGCGGTAGGCCATATCAAGAAATTATGGATGAAACGTATTAGAAAAGGTGTAAGGAAATATCTCTAAGTTATGAGAGTAGTTGATGAATGGAATACAGCAAGTGATGCTGGAAGGTGTACAAAAGTTAAAGAATCTGTATGATGGTGGAAAAAGTTCGAGAGATTAGGCAACATCAGCGTAGATCTTCCTCACCATATTGTACAGGTGGGTACTACAAAACTGGAGGCTTGTCTGATCAGCCCAAATGTTTAACCCTTGCCAGGTCGGTCCTCTCTAATAAGTTGAGTTGCTATACACTGTTCGTTGATCTCTGTCAGAACCCTCAAGACACACTTCATACTTACTGTAGACATTTTGATAATAATTTGAAGAGTTTTTTCTTCTCCAGTGATATAAACTTACATTTTTCCACTGTTATGGACGTGGTGTGAACTATGAGCCTCTTCATGATCACGAACAGTCAGCCTCGTCAAACTGGTACGTGGCATGAAGTAAACCATCAAAATTCTTATGTGCATCCTGTGACCTAAAGACACCGCTCTCTCTCTCTCTCTCTCTCTCTCTCTCTCTCTCTCTCTCTCTCTCTCTCTCTCTCTCTCTCTCCGCTGAAACTAATGGTATGAACGACTAATCTTTGGTGCGAATCTCCTCTCAGGCGTAAAACACAAGGACTAACGTCTTGTGGAAATTGTATTCTCGCTGAAGAAGCAATGGCCTTTTGGGCTTAATCCAAATACTATGACACAGATGGCTTATAAAATAAACAACAGATCCAACGTTGCAAACAATATACGTATGGCCCAATTCACAAGACTTTGGCTTTGCGACGAAACAACAGACCCCATGACGCGAATCATAAGCTATTAACCGAGACACGAAAAAGATAGGCCTATTTAGGCACCAGTAGCTGTGACGTAAACAATAGGCGAAAATCATTAGCTTATCACGACCATCAGGCCTATGACTTGAAACAATAAGCCCTTGGTATCACGAGTTAGCCTGCGGCACAGGAAGTGGGCCTACGACGCTATTTGCAATGTAGACTAAATTCTCTACCGCTGGCCATGAGGATCCTAGAGGCAGAATATGGTAGGGACGGCCAACCTTGTCTGGCCAGCCAGCTTGCGGTACCTTGTGGCCACAGCGTAAATAAGCCTGAAATGTTGGGCCATTGTAATGCCAGCGTCCCTCCGCAGCGTCTCAATAGACCTCCTCGCCACCATTTGCCGAGTGGTTTATGGCCTCAACAAAACAATTTCCCCGCCATTCGCTAAATCCTGAGGGTGTGAGTTCTTTCACTACCAGCGGACTGTGATAAGTTTCGTGTTCACTCATTATAAACAATAGGGAGTATTTAAAGAGCTCTGCAGTTTTTCTTCGGCCCCCTCATTTTCGCAATACATTTTGAATATATTCAACAGCCAAATAAGCCTAAACCCAACTTGCTGGGATGACTATTTTTCCTTGGATAAACAAGGAGATTCCCGTGAATTACTCTTTGATAAACTTAGAATCTTAATGAGACGTAGCTGGTCTGGTAAGATATTCGCGGGCAACGCTTCTTTGTGGTGAAACGCTAATAATGCTAGTGGAAATACTTGCTGTTGGATCGTTATTGTTTTTCATACGGGAAAAAATAAAAATCGACTGCTCCCGTCCTGCCCTTTTGATACCCCGACATGTTGAGCTGACGACCGCTGGTGGGTGGGTGGGTCTCGACGCCCTCCAGATGAAGGGATAACCCGACCACTTTAGCTCAGTATGTAAACATCACCGCCGGTGCCGCCTCGCTATGCCCTGCGGGGAACACACGGCGTTCCGGGGGGGTTCACACTAGCGGGGGAGCAGCAGTCTCCTCTACACCCCACGTTCCCCCACAAGTCTCTTTACCCCACATTCACCCCGGTCCCTTTGACCACGGTCTTATACGGCCCCCCCACAACACGTCACCATCGGTCCCTACCCCACGGTCGGTTGTTCCCTCTACCCCCACAGTTCCCCGGTAACTACCCAAGAGTCCCATTGGTCCTTTGACCCCCAAACTTCTCCGGCAACTACCCTACAGTTCCTCACTCCCTACTCCATACTCACGTTGGTCTCGACTCAACAATCCCGTTGGCCCCTCCACCTAAGTTCCCCCGGTCCCTCCACCCCACAGTTCCCTCAGTCCTTACCTCCCATTCCTGTTAGTCTCTCCACCCCACAGTACCCCGGTCCCTCCAACCCCACAGTCTCCTGCTCCCTCTACCCCTCCATCCCCTCGCCACACACATCAGTCATTGGTATACAATTATCATGATGTATCCTGCATTACTAAGTGTCTCACATAAAGCAAGTTAAAGCAAACACCAATCATTCATGGTAACGCTTTTCACTTGCCATGTATTAGCACTAATATCTTAAATACAGTTTCTACAGCACGTGAGTGTGCTTGTATGTTTCTAAATGAATAATGAACTAACACGCAGTTGTGTGCTTTGGTAACCAGGGAGACAACGGATTCAGACAAACAATTTCTAAGCTAAGGCTACTGACGACCGAAGAATTTTCCTTAACGCTCAACACCGACTAGTTTTGATGACCTAGTACAAGTTTACTGTCCTTCACGCACCCCAGAATGTATTTAAAAGTTCCTTATGCAAATAGACGCTTCAAACACTGTTAATTGGACCATCTTCTCTAATCCCATTTGAATAATTAGATAATGCAAATACAGTTCTATTCGTAAGTGAAAATGCATTTGAAGAATGCAGAGTTAGTTGTGGTTCGGCCTGGGTAAGTGCTCACGTGTTGCATACGTAGAGAGATTACTCGAGGGCGAGAACACACGACGATGGGCGGACACACAGAACACATGCAGCGAGAGCATGTGTGGTGGAGAGGAAAGCTGGGGATGAACACATGCGGCAGCGGACATGTGTTGGTGAGAACGCATGGTGAGAACCGATGGCGGTGAGAACACGCAGGGAATATATGTTGTGATGAGAACGCATGGTGAGCATACGTGGTGGTGAGAGTACAGGTAATGCTGATAGCACTTGTTGAGCACAGGTGGTGGAGTAAACACACTTAACGAAAATGGAGGTGAGCGCACAGGAGGAGCACAGGCGCTGGTGAGAAGACTCGTTAAAGAAAAGTGGCGATGAAAACACACGGTTACCAGAGGTGGCGGTGGGGAGGCAAGGGAAGCACGGGTGGTGATTAGAATACGTGATGAGCACAGTCGGTGCTGAGAACACACCGGGAACACAGATTGTGATGAAAATACGGGATGAACGCTGTATGGCAAGAATATCCGGGGTTCACAAGTACAGCGTCTGGAACACTTGGTGATCACATGATCCGGGAAAATCACACTTCAAGCACAGAAGAAACTGAAAAACGCATAATGGCAAACGCTCTGCAAGGCAAAAAGACATGTCAATAACACGCACCTGCCAGCACACGAAGTAGCATTTAAAAATAACAAGTATGCAGGTTAGCAAGAACACGGGACGAGCACATGGAGGAGTGAACATGCGATAAGAACACGCGAGACGGTTAATCCAAAATTTCAGGAACACGAGGATAGCAATTGTAATGAGAACAAGTGATAAGCACTGATGGAAGCCAGAACATATGGATGGTGAGCAGCTGTAGAGGTCAGAACACTTGGCAAGGAACTGTAGGGGATAGAACATGGAAAGCACCTGTAAGAGGCCAGTATACATAGTATAGACCTCTAGAGCTGAGACTACATAAGCATATGTATGGTCTAAAATACATGACAAGCATATATAGGAGCCAGAACTCATGGCGAGCACCTATGTAGTATGGGTCAAAACACATGCAAAGCACCTGCAAGGACCAAAACACAAAATCTGACGTGTAGTTATCAGGTGTCCTGGCCCCTACATATGATCACGCGTTCTGTCTCCTACATATGCTACCCATATCTCGCCCCTTCAGGTGCTTGTCGTGTGTTCTAACCCTTACAGGTGGTCACTATATGTTCTGGCCTCTGAGAGGTGTAACATGAGCATACACAAAGGCAAGATCACACGTTAAGCATATGACATGGGCACACACACCAACGAGACCACTCACCAATCATATACTATGAGCACACCGAGCGCGAGTACAGACTGACCGTCGTGGCAGAATGGTGTACTACGTGACATCACGGACTGATAAGAACCTCGGACAAGAGTGTGTGGTATTGCGAGCACCTGAGGATCACGTGGTGGTATGAATGCGAGAAGAGTACCTGCAGTGGCGAGAGGCCTCTATGTGCTACGACCAGTCATAACACCTAGAACGTGCGGGTGAGGAACCACACGGTGTCTACACTTGGCGACGATACAAACGCGGTGATTGTAACTAGAGGAGAGACCACACTGCGAGTACACTTGGATGGGAGACCAAAAAGCGAGTGCAGATAGTGGAGAGACCATACAGCGAGTCACTTTGCGGAGAGACCTTATGACGAGTACACTCGGCTAAAAGACCACAGAGCGAGCAGGCATGACGGGAAGATCGCACGGGAGTATACATGATGGAGAAACCACAGATCGAGTAAATATGGCAAAGAGACAGCAGGGCGAGTAGACTTGGCGGGGAGACCACACGGCGAGTACACTTGGCGGGGAGACCATACGGCGAGTACACTTGGCGGGGAGACCACACGGCGAGTACACTTGGCGGGGAGACACGGCGAATGCACATGACGGCTAGAGTATCTGGCGAAAGAATGTGGAGAGCACATACGAGATCAAGACCTTGCGTTAAGCGCCTGCAGCGAGAAGTACACCTAGTGGCAAACACAGAAGGTGACGAACCCATTCCCTAAGTGCAATAGCCAGAGGCTCATAATGTGGCAATAAAACGCATTAAACTAGTGTGGTGACAGGAATGAAAAGTGACCGGCAGACACGGTGGCAAGCACACATGGAACACATAATGAAAGAAGGGAGAATACGCAGCAAGTACAGTAGCTCTTCACTTCCTCCACACAGTTCATGATATTCCAGTACCATCCAGTGGTGCCCGTACTCCGCCCTACATGACGATCAATTACAGCACATTTTCTCCGTGACCGGCTGGGGATATCCGAGGGGCGGACTGGGATCATTATGGCGGTGTTTACCCTGCTGCTCCACGAACAATTGGCAGCCCATAATCTTGTTGGGCCATTGTCTGGTGGGCCTAGAGGGTGCCGGTTACCCACCCACCACCCTCCCTCCCTTCCATCACCACATTCTTTCCCTTCAGTTATCTACATCATCACCCTACCTAACTCCCTCCAGTCACCTCCTCCCTCACCCATCCTCCCTTCATTCACTTATCATCATCCCTTCTTCACCTCCGCCGCTGTTCTCTCTCCCTTCAGTTACCTCCATCACCAGTCTCCCTCCCTTCAGTCAACTCCATCACCACCCTCCTTCCCTTCAGTGACCTCCTCCATCATGATCCTTCCTTTCCACCAGCACCCTCCCTCCTTTCTCTCACTTCCACCGTTGCCCTCCCTCCCTTTGATCAGCTCCATCACCACCCTCCCTCCCTTCAGTCAACTTAATCACCTCTCTCCCCATCTTCAAGGACTCGTGACACACGTCGTCTCTTTAGGTCGCTTGGGAAAGTTATTTTGGGAATTATTTTTTCCTTTTGTCATGGCTAGGTTGTGAGGCCTAGTGTCCGGATATCACATATATTTTTCTTTGTCATGATCTAACTATGGTGTTTATTGATGATCCTTACTGTTTAATGTTGCACATTACCTGTAACTGAACTTTTCGTTTTCATACACTGATCGCTATGGCAAGAATATATCATTTCCGAGCCAAGGTAATTACCGGAAAGAAGATATGAAGTAAGAAATAAGGAATAAAGAAAATAGTTGCGGCTTTGCAAGTGTTTGTAGACCTGACACTTTAAGATAGAAGGGTTATAGGAAGAGGCATGGACGAAAGATAAAAGAAAATTCCAAAGTTTCTCAGTTCGACGAAGAAAAGAGATATCGTAAGTAGCAATGTGCGTGCCGCTTGTCCAAGCCTAAGTGGCGAGGACACATGCAGTCAGCTCACAAGAGCAGTTGCCAAAACACAGCGGGACGGTTGCAGGAAGGTGATATTTGGAGACTTATTGAGACATGCATTTTAAATGCACTCACGCTTATAGAGAGGTGGATGTGTGCAGTAATACTTACAGTATCCCCAGCTTATCAGAAGCAAACTTTGTGATACAGATCATATGGTATCTCCAGGATAGAGTGTAGGATATATTTATCCCCAGCATGTTTGTGTTATTACAGGGTTATTACCAGTAACACTTAGAAGAAGATATATGGAGAAAATATATCTTTGAATTGTTGAATTCAATCACGAAGTTGTTTCCCCATTCTGAAATGCTGAACAAGCCCAAAATGAAAGACGAATTTGTTAGAATAAGGGTTAGAGAGAAAGTGAAATCAAGTGCTGTAACAAGTAAACGGGAAGCATAAGCGAGAGAAAGAATAGAGTAAGAAACTGACGGAGAAAGATCATTTATGAAAAGAAGAAAGAGAGAAGGTGATATGAGAAAACCTTGGGGAACACCACGCTGATAGGATAAGAAGGAGAAATCACATCGTCAACAGACAAGACAATGGAGCGGCAGGAGAGAAAGCTATAGGTTAGGAAACAGAAAGAAGCAGAAAATCCAAAAGAAGGAAGTTTATGAAATACAAACTTGTGTCATACCTTGTCAAATGCTTTGGGAATGTCGAGGGAGGCGAGAAAAGCTTCACCAAAATTCCTAAGAAAGGAGGACTAGAGGCAGATGACATAGGAGAGAGTGGACCTTGCGCCGCGAAAATCATATTAGCGATCGGAATGAAGGGAATGATTCTAATTGATTGAGAAAGTGTGAATGAAACAGGTGAGCAAGGAGTGGAGCAAGCTCAGAGGCACATTCCTCTAGGACACAATGGGGTACTCAGTCTTAGCCATACGGCTTGCCCACTTGGAGCTGGGCACTTTTATTTATTACGGTATTCTTGATTCTACGAATAGCTTTGCAGTGATTGCGAGCAGAGGAGCAAATCGAATGGGTTTCAGGGGGGAGGGAAAGTTTCATTACCCGATTTGCTTTGTCACTGATGCGACAGGTCTTGGAGCAGAAAGAATCAAACTACATATAGAAGAAAGATCTGGTAGAAGAGTACAAGAAAGATCTGGTAGAAGATGGCACAGAATATTCGACCGGTTAAGATAGCCTTCGCTTTGTGGTCAACTCAGCAAGAGGGGGTCCCAGCCGACGAAGCAGTACTCATCTCAGAGAGAAGTTAGAAAAGGGGCAACGAAGGGATGATCGTTGAGTTCTTGCAAAGTGCCAGAATTGGCACTTAGAGGGGGGAATAGAGAGCGGGCGTGCCCAATTAGAAGTAACAGAGATAAGATTGTGATTAGAGGACCCTACGGGTGCAGAAATAGTGTGTGAATAGTGTTAGGGTTCAGAGGTAATAAAGAAGTCAAGTGTGTTGGGAGAGTGGTCGTGAAGATCGGGAACTCGTGTAGAGTGCTTAATTCTTTGTTCCAGATCGTTAAGGAGGGAAAAAGAAAGGGCCTCGGCCTCATCGGGAAAGCTTCGCATAAGGCCTAACTGATCCTTGTGGAGTGTACATTGAAACCTCCTGCATACAGGAATTCAGTGCGTAGATGTGAAGAGAGCAATGCATCGGGGCAGAAAGTCAAATGGTCGGAGAGACGTACACGGTTGGAGGGATTGAGGGTGAGGGGGAGAAAGACTTATACCAATCATAATATCAAGGTTATGAAGGGTAAGGATTTTTTCAGTCAGATAGCTTCAAGTTAGGAGAGTTAAGATCCCGAGACGAGAAATCAGATGGGTTTCAAAAGCAAGATCATGAAAAGAAGTAGAAGGTGTTCACAGAGGAAAAGATAAACATAAGACCGCAAATGTGCGGAAATGAATACAGAAAGAGCCAGTACTGGAAGCTTGATGACGGTCAAGCGAGCCCCGGGAGCCGCTGGAGAAGTGTAAATGTTTTGCCACAGTGTAGTGATGAATATGTCAGGAAAATAAGGGAAGAGAAAATAGGAAAAGAGACGACAGATATATGTGAGTTGTGTGTTGTCAGGCAGACTGTGTGGGATAGAGAGGTTGTGAGACTAGGGCTGAGTGCCACACAACATGTATGTGAAGTCAAGAGAGAGAGAGAGAGAGAAAGAAAAACAAAAGCATGCTATCTGGGCATGGAAGCGGATACGTGACAAACGGTGCAGTGCAAAGTCACTGTGCTGCCGTCAATATCCCTCTGGACACCGAGGCAGTAGTACCTCCCTGGTCAGTGGTTGCTAACCACCCACTTACCTACTCCCGGAGAATGGCAGCAGGTGCCACCCTCTACTACCAGTGAGTGATTTACTCTCCAGGATACGACATTTGGAATCGAAAGCTCTTACACCTCTCTCTCTCTCTCTCTCTCTCTCTCTCTCTCTCTCTCTCTCTCTCTCTCTCTCTCTCTCTCTCTCTCTCTCTCTCATTTTCTCTCTCCACATCTTTCCTCTTTCGCCTCCTAAGTGACTGCCATTTTCCGTATTCCCTCTTTTGCTCCTTTCATAACTTAACCTTCTGCCGCATCCTCCATCTCCCTCCCTCCCTCCTGACGCCTAGGCCCAGGCACTCAGCTCACCAACCACTCAGGGTCAACGCTTCGCTAGAGTTCATAGCTCACTCGGGAGGCCATAAATACATCCGCTCCCTGGATGATATTGTGTGGCAGCAACACGCTTCTACCACCTTTTGCTTGTCAGTCCTCTTACTTATTTCGTTATGCATCAAGTGATGCATCGTATATGGGATCCATTAAGCGATCTTCGACTTGTATGTTGAACAGCACTGTCGCAAGTCTCATCGTACAGGTATATGGCTTTCGAAGCCAGATCCAGTAATATATTTGATGATTTCAAAATGGTTTACCGGGAGAATTATGAGGCAACATTTAAGGCTCCTTGAGTCCTCGCATATTCTCAAAACTAAGCCTAGCCTGAACGATAATGACTCGATGGTTTGGTTGAATACTGTTGTTGTGTTTGTGTCTTTGAATGTTCGTGGTGTGTTCTGCATGTTTCAGAGCTTCGTGAATAAGTTATTATACTTTTAGCTATCAATTATAACCTTTTTAGAGAGATATGTTGTTAATATGCTTTAATCATTATCTTAACAACTTTTGATTGTTTGTGTTATGCATATTGTTCACTGATGGTGAGGCTGATTCACGACACGTGTGAAAAGTAAACATGGAAGATCTGAAGAAGCTTTTCTTATCTGTTTTGTTTTCTGATGAATGTGTCTTGGGAGAGGAGAGTAAGACTGAGTTTAAAGGATAATTTCTTTCAGGCATCTTTTACTCCATTCTTCCACCTCCTTTTGGTTTCTTCCTTTTTCTTATTCCTTCCACCTCAGGCATGTATGCCCTTTTAGTCATCCTTTCCTCACTCATCCTTTCCATTTGTCCAAACCATTTCAGCACACCTTCTTAAGCTTTTTTAGTAATACTCCTCTTATTACCGGTTTATCATATCTTACTCGACAAACCCTCCATGAACCTCATCTTGTTCTCAAACATTTCATTTCAACTACATTCACATATAATCAGTGTTTCTTTCTAAGACCCACGCCTCGCATCCAAACTGCACAGACGGGACTACTATATCGTGAAATGTACCCACCTTTGCCCTTAAAGACATTGACCTCTCCAAACATTCCTTAAAGATCTCCGTCCCCTTACCCACCCTGTGGCGCACTGCAGCTCCCATAGGTTGCCATATTCACTTTCAGATATCTAAAACACTCCACTTTCTCCACGTTCCCTCCATTGAAACCCATCTTCCAAGTAACCTATGTCTTTTCATTGTTCAATCTAACAACTTTACTTATATTCGCATTTATTCTCTGTTTCATCTTTTCACACATTTTCCTAAATTTAGATACCAGCTTCTGCAGTTCCTCATTCGAATCAACCACCAGTACTGTATCATCTGCAAACAAAAATTGACTCATCCACCATGCCTCCTCAACCATAGATTTGCACCTGTTAGTCTCAAGCATCGAAGTTTCTATTGATCTTCCTCATTTATCGACTTTTCCCTTACTTATATCTTATTACAATTTGAATTCCTTCTTCCCAAAGTCTCCTGTGTCTCTCTTCTCTCAGGTTTGTATCTAGAAATGTAACCCAGAAATGTAACCTTCACTCACTTTCCCCATATAACCGAGCCATATCATCATGGACTGTCATATTACATGTAAACCAAGTTTGACTTCAGGTCTTCTCGCAAACTGTGTCTATCGCTACAAGTAAAAGCAGACAAATCAAGTCTTTTACTGTAGGTTGCCTTTTCGTTTTTACTACCAGTATGTACAATGTTGCATTTATTGATAATGAATTCATTTGCCACTGATCAGAATAGTTCGTCAGTTTGTCTACGTCATTTTGAAGCTGTAGGCCAATAATGGCGTTTTAAATGGGATGGGATAGAGGGTGATAGTGTCCAAATAGAATTGATAAGGATTAGATTGTGGTTGATGGAACTTGGTTGGTGGGGGTGGGGGTGGGGGGGAGGAGGAGGAGGAGGAGGAAAGGAGGAATAGAAGTATCATATGAATAACTGACGGTCGTTTACGAGGATTGTGTGAAAATCATGAAAATATCTGGTGGTCATGTGTGACAGTCGTGTGTGATAGTCGCATGTGACAGTCATACACGTGACAGCCTATGAGTGACATTTATGTGTGATAGTCAAGTATGATAATCATAAATGAGACTCATGAGTGACGGTCCTACATGACAGTCATGTGTGACATCCATTTGCTATATACATGTCTGAAAATCATAAGTGACGTTCCTGCATGACAAATATGTATAATTGCTTTATGTGACGGTTTACGTGTGACGGTGCTGTATCTTGTGTGACGTCTATGTGTGATAGTTGGATGTGATATCTATGCATGACGGCCATGTGTAATGGTCATTCATTTAACGCCCATTTTGTGAAGACAATCGTAAGTTCAGGTCGAGTGTCGAAGTTGTGCGTATGATGGCCATAGGTGAGTATCTGTCGCGTATGTTTACATGAAGGCTGTCAGTAGACAGGGCTCTTGTTACGGCCGCGTTACGCTCCATGGGGCTGTAAGGTGAGCTGACAGTCAACCAAGGAGGAGTAGTGTACATCACACTCCGTTACACTTGACACTCACACCACACAAGACTCACAGGGGGGAAGAGCGAGGGGAGTGGGGGCGTTGGAGGGTCTGGTGGACGTGCCTCCGGGAGAAGGGGACTAGACCTCAGCGGGGCAGCGGGAGGAAAAAAGAGAAGAGGAAGACTGTTGTAGTGGGTGAGGAAATGGAAGAAGAAGCAAAGTCTTGTCCGAGGTCCTGGAGAGTGATGTGGTTCTGGAGAGGAGTACGGTCCTGGAAGGCGGTAAGGTCCTGGAGAAGGGTATGCTCCTGGAGGGGGTTAAGGTTGTGGATAGGATTACGATCATGGAAAGCGGTAAGGTCCTAGAGAGGGGCATTCTCCTGGAGAGGGTTAAGGTTCTGGAGGGGTGAAAGTCCTAAAGAGTGGTAAGATCCAGGGGAAGTGGTAAAGTCCTGGGCAAGGGTAATGTCCTAGAGGGGTATAAGGTCCTGGAGAGGGTAAGTTACTGGAAAGGAGTAAATGTCTAGGAAGGAGTTTATGCTGTAAGATACAGCACAGGGGAAAGGCCGTAACGTCCAGGAAGCAGATAAGGATAAGGGTGTTCAAGTTACAAGGTTCCAAGATTAGAACACCAAGTCTTCAAAAGCAGATCCTACATATCCAAATGATTACTTATTTTTTCTATTTTCTTTTCTTTTCTCTCTTTGTCTCTATCCTTCATTTTTATGGGGTGGTTAGAAGAGAAGAAGGAGAGGTGAGGCAGGGACTGGGATAGTTTGAAACGGAAAAAGTGTGGGCAGGTGTATGGCGTGTTTTGATACATATGGGTGATTATCTGGAAACGCGTTTTTGGTGTCTTGATTATATATTGCCGGCAGACTGTACATCCCTGGCAGACTGAGGAAGCACATGTATTCGTGTTGCACCTTTGGGATCCTTATTCATCAAACAAAGCTAAACATTGTTGGTTTTGTGCATCGTTGGATGGCTGGAGCTTCCATGAGTGATCTGAGGCTTCGAGGGAACCAGGGGTGTTGCATGTTTGTAGTGTTGTCCAGATCTCAGATTTGTCTGTAGTATATATCATCGTCTTCAAGTGTGCGCCATACTTTTGGGCTGCTTCTCTTAGGCATGAACATACTGGTTTAATCTCTCTCTCTCTCTCTCTCTCTCTCTCTCTCTCTCTCTCTCTCTCTCTCTCTCTCTCTCTCTCTCTCTCTCTCTCTCTCTCTCTCTCTCTCTCTCTCTCTTGTTCAGTGGTGAATGTTGTGAGCAACGACATTTCCTTAGAAAATACAAATTCCAAAGTTATCGTAGAACAATATAACGAGTTGATTGGCATTCTGAAAGACAGATCGGATAACATAGTTAAGCTGACGTTCTCCCCACACAAGCTGTATGTAACTACGCTTTAAGCAGAGCGCTAGGTGTAAACGGAAGACTTAAAAACCTGTGCTTAGATGCTGAAATAGGCTTCGTAGGCCCATGGCTCGACATCATAGGAGATAAAGATGATACAACAAAGATAGCATTTACCTAAGCAATGAAGGGTGAGAACTCTTAGCTGGGCGAGTCAAAAATCAACTTACCTTACAATTGCAGAGTAAAAAGATTTTTTTGTTCACTGTCAGAGGTCGGTTGTTCGATCGGGTGACACAGGCGAGTGAGGTCAGGTCAGATCATGTTACATGTCACACGGGGAGGTTAAATCGGGTCTTCTCCCCACCCCACCAGATAGTAGTGACTTAAGGGCGAGTGTCGGGGGCTCGTTAAACCTCAGTCTTGAATATAGCCGCTTAACAAATCACACTAACAATTTCGTACGGAAAATCAAATGAAGAAATCAAATGAACTTTGCGTGAAAATAAGATCAGTTCAAAACAAAATAGCTGAGTTATATTGCCTGGTGAACACTGAACATGTTGATATCACTGGATTGACAGAAACATTTCTAAACATGAAAAACAATATCTGATTAGCGAGAACTGTTTGACAAATTGTAAATTATTTGTAAGGGATAGAAAAGGTGGAGGAGGCGGAACTGCACTCTATGTAAAATGAAAACTAAATCCCACTAAAATTCAGGCTAGAACATCTACTGCTGTTGAACACTTCTGCTTTAATATTAGCTCACAATTCTTTAAGTTTACATCAACGTCGTATACAGACGCCCTAGTCAGCCTATTGACACTATCATGTACGAGCGTTTCCAACGAGCAATCAGGGATAAAAACTCGATCACTTTTGGGATTTTAATCTTCCAGAAATCAACTGGCGAATTATTTTAGGTGCATGAAGTGAATCTATTTGACTTAACAACTTGATTTTGTTCCAGCATTCCAGTTTTTAAAAACTAATACCAGTGTTGGTGAGCATCTAGATACATATGACCATAACATGATCAGGTTCGACGTATATCTCAAACTCGGTTTCCCTAAAACCAGTATTATTAATCCTAACTTTAAAAGATCGGATTTTAATGAGTTGTGCTTAGCATTAAAGTGTCACCCACCCTTGTCGGTTCCTAAACACGACACAAAAATTAAACTCAATAACAGGCCTGAATGGTATTGCCCCAGGTATCGCATGAATTATACAGCGCAGAAATAAACTCTACGAGCTTAAGAAATCAGGCGGTGACCCAAATCTTGTAACGCAATGCAACATGATTTAGAGAGACGTCAAAAGACTTTTAGAGGAAACCGAGAGAGAGAGAGAGAGAGAGAGAGAGAGAGAGAGAGAGAGAGAGAGAGAGAGAGAGAGAGAGAGAGAGAGAGAGAGAGAGAGAGAGAGAGAGTATGAAGTGAGTTGTGCAAAAGATAACAAGAGAAATGTTAAAATAATTTATAGATATATCATTGATAAGAGAGATATATGGAGTGAGATAAGACCCTTAGTAAACAAAGATGAGGAATGATGACTATTGTGGATGTTGAAACATAGTAACAACCCTGAATAAGTTCTTCAACTCTGTCTTTACACTCGGGAAGCAGGGATACAACAATATTGAGATGGTGATGAACAGCACTCACACCATACCAGAATTTGTTAGTTAGAGAAGTACAAACATATATAGATAAGCTGAAGATTCATAAAAGTCCAGGTCCTGGTCATTTCTGTCCACATGTCATTAACTAAAAACGTCAAACCGTAAAATGCAAGGCAATTACTGTCATATCAACCTCATAGCAATTATATGCAACCTTCTGAAATTGATTAAAAGATTCAAAATCTTACCCTACCTTGAATAATACAGCCTGATCAATAATACACAACATGATTTTAGAAGGTACAGATTGTACCTTACAAACCTCTTTGCATATCATAATGAATTACTCAGTACCTAAGACAAGACTAAAGCAATTGATATTACATATATTCTTGCTCCATAAAGCATTCAACAAAGTCCCCAGGTTTAATTTATGCGCAAAGTCCGAGCCCTGGGGATTACTGGCTGCATAGGAAATTGGATAGAAGCCTGGTGACGTGATAGGAGACAAAGTCTCGTAATGAATAGTGACTCATCACTGCGGTCACCAGTTACTAGTGGGGGTCCTCAGGGATCCGTCTTTAGGTAAACATTTCTCATCATTTATATAAGTGATAGTGATGTATGTAGGGCTGCATAACGTAGTGGTCAAATATCCAGGTGGTACAAAGATGGGCAAAGCCCTATCAACTGTGGAAGATAGGTTACGACTGCAAGTGTGCGTAGATAGAATTGCAGAATGGTCAGGAAAATAGCAAATGCTATTTAACTTCACTAAATGTCAGCTCTTGCATGAAGTAAACCTCAACAAAAAGTTTGATTATGAACTGATGGGCCACAAGATAAAGGACACCCCTTGTGTGAGGGATCTAGGGAACACTCCTTCCATCAACTTAAGACTTTTCCAGTATTTTAATGAAGCTGTCACGGAGGCAAGTAGGATATTAGGATTTATTAACCGAATCTTTCCATAAAAAAACAAAGATGTGATATTGCCATTATACCTAAGCGTTGTTAGACCCCACCTCGAATGTGCAGTGCTGTTCTGGGCCCTCTCTTCAGCAAGGACATTGGAAGCAGTGCCGAGAAGACCAAATGAATTGTATCCTTCTTTCCGTAACAAACCATATGTGGACAGACTGCGAGTACTGAATTTGTTCTTTTTAGGCAAGCGGTGGCTCCGAGGCAGGTAATAGAATGTTCTAAAATGTTTAAAGGGTTCAACAAAGGTGATATTGATAATTTCTTTACGGTCGCTTCAGCACCACCAACGAGAGAAAATAAACCAAAAATTAGAAGTTAGCGAGTTAATCTGCACAGAAGAGAATATTCCTGTCACAAACGACACTAATGACGAGGGAAATAAAATCCGACAACATGCTTCCCAGAGCAACTCTGTTAATGCCTGTCACTCTCCGGTAGTGAATAATTTCTTTGATGAATCATCATGACGTAGTGGTACATCATGTTACCTTCTCATCCACTGATCTCTCTCTGGCCATGCTGCGGTAACTTATTAGCACTGATCAATCCATCTAGCCTACTTTAAGAGATAAGAAAGAATAATTGTATAATCCCTCCACATTAGGATCAATATAGACATGGTAAGTCGCGAGGCTGAAGCTCAAAGTTCATCCTTAATATTATCTTTCCAACAATAGAAGTGAAGGGTGCCTGTCGTAGGTAATGGGGTGCTTGACACACTCACGTTCATTCTACTTTCAAACTTTCCTATACAAATTTCCGTTTGGCATATCAATCCTGCAAGGTATTTTTCTACCTGTTTTTCGTTCGGCATATTGTCAGACGGAGTGGAGGGTAGGAAAAGAGCCTTTGCTTTATCATCCTCTTTGTTTACTCCTGGTAAGGGGACTGCATAATCATTCTTAGTTGTGTTGAAGCCACATCACCTTGCTTGGACCTTGGGTTTGTGTGGTCTGTGTATCTATATAACTCTATGTTTTTCTTTCTGCCTTACCCACACGTAGGCTGCTGATTCAGTCCACAAAACTTACAGTCTCTCCCTCTCATAGGCATTACTTGAAAATATGTAACTCATACAACTCGTACTTCGTATCTCTATATATTCCTGCGGTGATTGCTACGCGCTAACCCTACTTTTTGGCAAAGTCTCGTCGCAAGTAGTTCTAAGTACTCTCTCTCTCTCTCTCTCTCTCTCTCTCTCTCTCTCTCTCTCTCTCTCTCTCTCTCTCTCTCTCTCTCTCTCTCTCTCTCTCTGTTATTCTTTGAAGAATGAAGAAGCTGTTGAACATCTGGTCGACGAGTTACTGTTGCTGGGATCAATATTAGGTACACGTCGTGTGTTCCAGCAAACTCGCTGCTGCTGGGAGCGCTCAGTCCACGCACTACGTTCCTAGCACTGGTGCTGGGAGCACCGACAATATCGCTAGCAGTTATTTTCAATAAGGCAGGTGATAGTGGTGACTATGTGTCGTCCATCAGACAAGGGGTTGGCAGAGCCAATATGGTGTTGGACCAAAGAAACATTTGGCCACAACCCAAACATGCACAAGCCACAGGACAGCAACCTCAGCATCCTCCCCAGCCAACGTTTGCTATGATAGAACTACTCGTTCCCTCGGACGCTCAAGGCCAACACTCCATGTAAAACATTTATAATTTGATTTGACAAGCAATAATGTTGATGTAATGCAAAGTATTCCAAAGCAATCAAATTCTAAACCATCGTACGAATAAATGTTTAACTTTATGAGCATTAGTGGAGCTATCACGAATACCACCATCACCACAAACTCCTCCACCACAACCACAGCAACCGTCACCAACACGAACATGACCGTCACCACCAACAGTAAGGTCAACATTACCTTCACTACCTTCACACCAACACTACCGTCACACCAACACTACCGTCACACTAACACTACCGTCACACCAACACTACCTTCACACCAACACTACCGTCACACCAACACTACCGTCACACCAACACTACCGTCACGCTAACACTGCCGTCACACCAACAGTAACGTTACACTAACACTACCGTCACACTAACACTACCGTCACAACAACACTACCGTCACACCAACACTATCGTCACACTAACACTACCGTCACACCAACTCTATCGTCACACCAACAGTACCGTCACACCAACACTGTCGTCATACTAACACTACCGTCACACCAACACTACCGTCACACCAACACTACCGTCACACCAACACTACCGTCACACCAACACTACCGTCACACTAACACTTCCGTCACACCAACGCTACCGCCACACCAACACTACCGTCACACCAACACTACCGTCATACTAACACTACCGTCACACCAACACTACCGTCACAGCAACACTACAGTCATACTAACACTGCCGTCACAGCAACACTACCGACACTATCGTCACACTAACACTGCCGTCACACCAACACTACCGTCATACTAACACTACCGTCACACCAACACTACCGCCGCACCAACACTACCGTCACACCTACACTACCGTCATACCAACACTACCGTCACACTAACACTACCGTCACACCAACACTACCGTCACACCAACACTACCGTCATACTAACACTACCGTCACACCAACGATACCGTCACACCAACACTACCGTCATACCAACACTACCGTCATACCAACACTACCGTCACACTAACACTACCGTCACACCAACACTACCGTCACACCAACACTACCGTCATACTAACACTACCGTCACACCAACACTACCGCCACACCAACACTACCGTCACACCAACACTACAGTCATACTAACACTACCGTCACACCAACACTACCGCCACACCAACACTACCCTCACACCAACACTACCGTCACACCAACACTACCGTAAAACTAACACTACCGTCACACCAACACTACCCTCACACCAACACTACCGTCACACCAACACTACCGTAATACTAACACTACCGTCACACCAACACTACCGACACTACCATCACACCAACACTACCGTCACAACAACACTACCGTCACACTAACACTACCGTCACACCAACGTTACCGTCACACCAACACTACCGTCACACCAACACTACCGTAATACTAACACTACCGTCACACCAACACTAACGTAACATTAACACTACCGTCACACCAACACTACCGTCACACCAACACTACCGTCACACCAACACTACCGTCACACTAACACTACCGTCACACCAACACTACCGCACTACCGTCACACCAACACTACCGTCACACTAACACTACCGTCATACTAACACTACCGTCACATCAACACTACCCTCACACCAACACTACCGTCACACTAACACTACCGGTAAAAACATCAACAATGATACCACGTCAACCGCCAGCTCCAACATTAATACGTCCGCCCAGACAATAGCTAATGTTACCACAAACACCACCAAGAACAGCAACCATATTCCCTACAACAGACTCACACTACCACCAGTATGGCACCAACACCACCTCTACCACCCCCACCATCATCACCAACTGCAACAGTAACATCACCACCAATGTTACCACCTCCAACACCAACACTATCAACGCAACAGTAACATCACCACCAATGTTACCACCTCCAACACCAACACTATCAACGCAACAGTAACATCACCACCAATGTTACCACCTCCAACACCAACACTATCAACGCATCATATTCATCTCTGACACCGCCAGCATCGGTACCAACAACAAAACGAGCAATATAACCATCATCACCTCAAACACCACCACTAACAACCCGGACACCACCACCACCAACAACAACCCCCAGTAACATCACCACCAATGTTACCACCTTCAACACCAACACTATCAACGCAACAGTAACATCACCACCAATGTTACCACCTCCAACACCAACACTATCAACGCAACAGTAACATCACCACCAATGTTACCACCTCCAACACCAACACTATCAACGCAACAGTAACATCACCACCAATGTTACCACCTCCAACACCAACACTATCAACGCATCATATTCATCTCTGACACCGCCAGCATCGGTACCAACAACAAAACGAGCAATATAACCATCATCACCTCAAACACCACCACTAACAACCCGGACACCACCACCACCAACAACAACCCCGACACCACCACCACCAACAACAACCCCGACACCACCACCAACAACAACAACAACCCCGACACCACCATCAACAACAACAACAACCCCGACACCACCACCACCAACAACAACCCCGACACCACCACCACCAACAACAACCCCGACACCACCACCAACAACAACAACCCCGACACCACCACCAACAACAACAACCCCGACAACACCACCAACAACAACAACAACCCCGACACCACCATCAACAACAACAACAACCCCGACACCACCACCACCAACAACAACCCCGACACCACCACCAACAACAACAACCCCGACACCACCACCAACAACAACAACAACCCCGACACCACCACCACCAACAACAACCCCGACACCACCACCAACAACAACCCCGACACCACCACCAACAACAACCCCGACACCACCACCAACAACAACAACCCCGACACCACCAACAACAACAACAACCCCGACAACACCACCAACAACAACCCCGACACCACCACCAACAACAACAACCCCGACACCACCACCAACAACAACAACCCCGACACCACCACCACCAACAACAACCCCGACACCACCACCACCAACAACAACAACCCCGACACCACCAACAACAACAACCCCGACACCACCACCAACAACAACAACCCCGACACCACCACCACCAACAACAACCCCGACACCACCACCAACAACAACAACCCCGACACCACCAACAACAACAACAACCCCGACAACACCACCAACAACAACCCCGACACCACCACCAACAACAACAACCCCGACACCACCAACAACAACAACAACAACCCCGACAACACCACCAACAACAACCCCGACAACACCACCAACAACAACCCCGACACCACCACCAACAACAGAAATAGTGACCATCTCTACCACCTCCAACAGTAATCATAACTGACACCATCACCATCACCAGCAACAACTACAACAAGAACAATAACGACAACAGTATCGCTTTACAGACTATAATGCCACCAACAACAGCATCGCCAACATCAACATCAACACCAGCATCAGCAAGAACACCAACAAGACTAAAATCCTCAATAAAAGCTCTAATGTAAAGACACCACCACCATCTCCGACACCATCGACAACACCACCATCACTGTCATCACCAACAACACCACCAGCACCACCATCAAAGACACCACCACCATCACTGTCATCACCAACAACACCACCAGCACCACCATCAAAGATGCTCTCATCTATAGTCTCACCGGCTACAACACCGCCACCTACACCAACACTGTCATCACCAACAACACCATTAGTGCCAACATCAGAAACATCATCACCAACACTGTCTCTATCAAAATAACATAGCCAGCAACAGCACCAAGGAAACTATCACCAACATTCATCACCAACAAAACCATCATTATCACCATGACTATCACCATACTCACCAACAATGTCCATAATACCGACGTCAGTGACTCCATCACCAACACTCACTACGATTACCACCAACGACATCTTCACCAACACTAGTACCACCAACAATACCAGTACCCGAGGCGTCATCACCAACATTATCACCAACACCAGTAATGTCCCCAGCACCAACAACATTACCAACAACATCACCAACAATCACCATAAAACATGAAACAATTCATAGGACAACAGATAGCGGTGTCATGACCGAAGACATTAGAGTGTCCTATCCTTCCATATGAGAGAGAGAGAGAGAGAGAGAGAGAGAGAGAGAGAGAGAGAGAGAGAGAGAGAGAGAGAGAGAGAGAGAGAGAGAGAGAGAGAGAGAGAGAGAGTCGTGATGGATAGTCGTTAAGTGGCCCGTCTTTTCCCTCTGCTACCACTCGTATCGCTTCACCGTGCCTTCGGAGGGAGTCCGGCGTGAGGCTGTGTTGTTGTTAAAGATCCGTCAAGCCTCAGCTTGACATTGGCTCTTGTACTTAGACAGGCCATCTCCTCCCCCGTGACCCCTGCAGAGTAGGTGAGCCATATGGTCGCTGTGTCGCCTGAACCCTCCCCCATGCAATTTATTTTTCTACTGTTGCTGATAAGTTTATTTTCTCTACGTTTAGATACTCCTTAAAGGGAATTGTAAGTTTCACTGTTTAACTCTACCTTCTTTCTTCCCTTTTCACTAGCTCTCCCTTGTTACTTCTGATCTGATTAACTCCAGTGCTACTTTTACCGCAAATGGGTAACAGTAAGGAAGTATTGCTCATGATCATATGGTTATAATAAAGAAAAATATGCATTTATTAAGATATTTTTTCTATTCTCCATATATTGCCGATAATACATTGTCTGTCCTCGAATCAGCCCAGTTTTATTATTGTATATCGTCCTTCTTCTTCCATCCCCTTCTGATTCTTTTTCTTCTCCCTTAGCTCCCTTTTCTTCCTCCTCCTCCTTCTCCTATCTCTCCCTCCTGGTCCACCTGCCTTCCCTTCTTCATTTTCTTAGCACTTGTGACACAGCTGAACCCAGCTGGTGCATCGCCACCAAACCTTGGAGGAAGCGCTATGCCTTGACTACGTTTATGAAGATGAGGGTATAGTGAAGACGTGGGTTTAGTGAAGACAGTCTCTAAAGATAGTGAAGAAGCGTTACAGAGAAGATAGGATGTAATGAATTGAAAATGCAAAGAGATCGGGTTATTGAAGATCATAGTGAAATGAAGATGACAGTGTAGTGAAGGTAAGAACATAAAGCAAATTCATTTGTACTGAAGAAGAGGGTATTCAGATAATGAAAGTACAGTAGAGATGGTGCGGGAAAATGTAACTGTTTATTGAAGATATGTTTGAGAGAAAATTATATAATAGTGAAAATATACTTAAGTGAAGGTGAGGGTGAAGTGAACTTAGCCTTACTGACCCGTTCCCGAAAGTTAATTCAAATTAAGTTCAAAGGCGACCCCAGAGCCGATCGAAAAGGTAAGATTATGTGTTGATTATGGTGGAGGTGTATGTAGGTGGGTGTAATTACCTATTTGTACTGTACCGAGAGGGAGTTTTCACTCGTACGGGCAAAGCCAAGTGACTTTTTATTCCCGTCCCGGCCATATGGTGCTGGAGTCCGGTAACTCCTCTCTTTTCTCTCTCTCTCTCTCTCTCTTTATATATATATATATATATATATATATATATATATATATATATATATATATATATATATATATATATATATATATATATATATATATATTTTGCTTTGTCGCTGTCTCCCGCATTTGCGAGGTAGCGCAAGGAAACAGAAGAAAGAAATGGCCCAACCCACCCCCATACACATGTATATACACACACGTCCATACACGCAAATATACATACCTATACATCTCAATGTACACATATATATACACACACAGACACATACATATATACCCATGCACACAATTCACACTGTCTGCCTTTATTCATTCCCAACGCCACCTCGCCACACATGGAATACCATCCCCCTCCCCCCTCATGTGTGCGAGGTAGCGCTAGGAAAAGATGACAAAGGCCCCATTCGTTCACACTCAGTCTCCAGCTGACCTGCAATACATACGTCCACACACGTACATATACATACCTACACAGCTTTCCATGGTTTACCCCAGACGCTCCACATGCCCTGATTCAATCCAATGACAGCACCTCAACCCCGGTATACCACATCGATCCAATTCACTCTATTCCTTGCCCGCCTTTCACCCTCCTGCATGTTCAGGCCCCGATCCCTCAAAATCTTTTTCACTCCATCTTTCCACCTACAATTTATTCTCCCACTTCTCCTCGTTCCCTCCACCTCCGACACATATATCCTTTTGGTCAATCTTTCCTCACTCATTCTCTCCATGTGCCCAAACCACTTCAAAACACCCTCTTCTGCTCTCTCAACCACGCTCTTTTTATTTCCACACATCTCTCTTACCCATACAATACTTACTCGATCAAACCACCTCACACCACACATTGTCCTCAAACATCTCATTTCCAGCACATCCACCCTCCTGCGCACAACTCTATCCATAGCCCACGCCTCGCAACCATACAACATTGTTGAAACCACTATTCCTTCAAACATACCCATCTTTGCTTTCCGAGATAATGTTCTCGACTTCCACACATTCTTCAATGCTCCCAGGATTTTCGCCCCCTCCCCCACCCTATGATTCACTTCCGCTTCCATGGTTCCATCCGCTGCCAGATCCACTCCCAGATATCTAAAACACTTTACTTCCTCAGTTTTTCTCCATTCAAACTCACCTCCCAATTGACTTGACCCTCAACCCTACTGTACCTAATAACCTTGCTCTTATTCACATTTACTCTTAACATTCTTCTTTCACACACTTTACCAAACTCAGTCACCAGCTTCTGCAGTTTCTCACATGAATCAGCCACCAGCGCTGTATCATCAGCGAACAACAACTGACTCACTTCCCAAGCTCTCTCATCCCCAACAGACTTCAAACTTGCTCCTCTTTCCAAAACTCTTGCACTCACATCCCTAACAACCCCCATCCATAAACAAATTAAACAACCATGGAGACATCACACACCCCTGCCGCAAACCTACACTCACTGAGAACCAATCACTTTCCTCTCTTCCTACACATACACATGCCTTATATCCTCGATAAAAACTTTTCACTGCTTCTAACAACTTGCCTCCCACACCATATATTCATAATACCTTCCACAGATCATCTCTATCAACTCTATCATATGCCTTCTCCAGATCCATAAATGCTACGTACAAATCCATTTGCTTTTCTAAGTATTTCTCACATACATTCTTCAAAGCAAACACCTGATCTACGAATCCTCTACCACTTCTGAAACCACACTGCTCTTCCCCAATCCGATGCTCTGTACATGCCTTCACCCTCTCAATCAATACCCTCCCATATAATTTCCCAGGAATACTCAACAAATGTATACCTCTGTAATTTGAGCACTCACTTTTATCCCCTTTGCCTTTGTACAATGGCACTATGCAAGCATTCCGCCAATCCTCAGGCACCTCACCATGAGTCATACATACATTAAATAACCTTACCAACCAGTCAACAATACAGTCACCCCCTTTTTTAATAAATTCCACTGAAATACCATCCAAATTTGCTGCCTTGCCGGCTTTCATCTTCCGCAAAGCTTTTACTACCTCTTCTCTGTTTACCAAATCATTTTCCCTAACGCTCTCACTTTGCACACCACCTCGACCAACACACCCTACATCTGCCACTCTATCATCAAACACATTCAACAAACCTTCAAAATATTCACTCTATCTCCTTCTCACATCAGCACTACTTGTTATCACCACCCCATTTGCGCCCTTCACTGAAGTTACCATTTGCTCCCTTGTCTTACGCACTTTATTTACCTCCTTCCAGAACATCTTTTTATTCTCCCTAAAATTTAATGATACTCTCTCTCTATATATAAACATATATATATATATATGCACTTTATATATTATATCTACTATACTTCGTCGCTGTCTCCCGCGTTAGCGAGGTAGCGCAAGGAAACACGAAAGAATGGCCCAACCCACCCACGTACACATGTATATACATAAACGCCCACACACGCACATATACATACATATACATTTTTACGTATACGTACATATACATACACAGACATATACACATATACACATGTACATATTCATACTTGCTGTCTTCATCCATTTCTGTCCCCACCCCGCCACACATGAAATGGCACCCCCAGCCCCCCTTCCTTCGCGCGCGCACGAGGGAGCGCTAGGAAAAGACAACAAAGGCCACATTCGTTCACACTCAGTCTCTAGCTGTCATGTGTAATGCACCGAAACCACAGCTCCCTTTCCACATCCAGGCCCCACAAATTTTTCCATGGTTTATCCCAGACGCTTCACATGCCCTTAGTTCAATCGATTGACAGCACGTCGACCCCAGTATACTACATCGTTCCAATTCACTCTATTCCTTGCACGCCTTTCACCCTCCTGCATGATCAGGCCCCGAACGCTCAAAATCTTTTTCACTCCATCCTTCTACCTCCAATTTGGTCTCTCACTTCTCGTTCTCTCCACCTCTGACACGTATATCCTCTTTGTCAATCTTTCCTCATTCATTCTCTCCATGTGACCAAATGATTTCAATACACCCTCTTCTACTCTCTCAACCTCACTCTATTTATTACCACACATCTCTCTTGCCCTTTCATCACTTACTCGATCAGATATATAAATAAGATATATATGTCATCCCTGGGGATAGGGGAGAAAGTGTACTTCCACCGGATTCCCTGCGTGTTGTAGAAGACGGCTGAAAGGAGAGGGAGCGGGGGCCGGAAATCCTCCCTTACAGTTTTTAAGTTTTCCAAAAACAGACCAGAGAAGGGGGCCAAGTGAGGATATTGCCTCTAAGGCTCAGTCCGCTGTTCTTAATGCTTCTTCGCTGACTCGGGAAATGGCGAATATGTATGAAAATATATATTTATATATATATATATATATATATATATATATATATATATATATATATATATATATATATATCGCTACCTCGCAAACGCGGGAGACAGCGACAAAGCAAAAAAAAAAAAAAATATATATATATATATATATATATATAAATAGATAGATAGATAGATAGATAGATAGATAAGCATGTCTATTCCTTGGGGATAGGGGAGATAGAATACTTTCCACATATTCCCTGCGTGTCGTAAAAGGCGACTAAAAGGGGTGGGAGCGGGGGCTGGAAATCCTCCCCTCCAATTTTTACTTTTCCAAAAGAAGGAACGAAGAAAGGGGCCAAGTGAGGATTTTCCCTCTTAGGCTCAGTCCTCTATTCTTAACGCTACCTCGCTAGCGTGGGAAGGCGAACATGTATGAAAAAAGATATATTTCATGAGTGGCGGGGTAGCGACGAGAATGTATGAAGGCAGCAAGCACGAATATGTACATGCGTATATATGTATGTTTGTGTATATATATATATATGTATGTATACGTTGAAATGTATATGTGTGTATATGTTCGTGTGTGGGCGTTTATGTATATACATGTGTATGTGGGTGGGTTAGGTCATTCCTCGTCTGTTTCCTTGCGCTACCTTGCTGATGCGGGAGACGGCGATTAGGTATACTAAAGAATATATACAAGATATATATATATATATATATATATACGAACAAAGTGCATAGGAACGCGCACCTTCATAGAATATACAAACCTCCAACAGTCAGGATCGAACCCGGGACCCCTGTGTAACAGGCGGGAATGCTACCGCAAGGCTATGGGCCTGGCTGATAGGAAATAAGTATTTGAATACTATGTACTATGTACTATGACCGATGTAGACCCCGTTGCTCACCAACGTGAGACGAAGGATATTCGAGTACATAGTATTCGAATAGTTATTTCCTATTAGCCAGGCCCATAGCCTAGCGGTAGCATTTACGCCTGTTACGCAGGGGTCCCGGGTTCGATCCTAGCTGTTGGAGGTTTGTATGATATATATATATATATATATATATTTTCTCCAGTGTTATTACTTTCTAAAAATATGAATAAGGTGGGAAAGTGGTGAAAAATTTTACGGGAGTTAAAACAGAATCTTTGTTTTTATTCCATTGCCTGGTTTAGCTCAGTGACAGAGCGTGAGGTTCTGACATTCAAGGTCGAGGGTTCGAGCCCCACACCAGGAATACTTTTTTATCTTTTCTTTTTTTCTTTTTGTAAGGTATATACTGTTGATCAGGAGGACGAGACAAAATAGTTCTGGGTGTGAGTTTGAATGTGAAGAGCCTGGAGGAAGACAGTGTTTTAGGAACATGTATTGGACATAGCGGTGGCTGGAAGTATGAAAACGAAGGCGAGCCTTAGAGTGGTGAGAGGGTAAAGGCCATGCTTTTATTGAGAAGTGTATGGAAAGAGGTCGCAGCTTGAGACTGCCCCGAGCCGCAGGGATAGAAGATCCCCATATTCTACGCAAGGTATACACTGTCTGTGATGGGTGTGTTTGATGGTATAGAAGTCCCGACGGTGCTGTATAGGTACCAGTCTTTGGTCAGATTTGTAAAAGAAAGGAAGAGCAAGGACGTAATAAAAAAGAAAAGTGAAAGTAGGGTTAAGTTTGTTAGGAATAACTGCAGAGCAGAAAGAGGTGTGGTGGTAAATGGGAGTATAATTGAGAGACCTGAACATGGTGCGCTGCAGTAATTTGGACATATGGAATGGATAAAGGAAGACAAACTAACTAAAAAGGTATCCGTGCCAATAGAAAGAGAGGGTAGACCTGGTGAGAGATGGAATGATGGGGTGAAAGAGGCTTTGAGTTGCTGGGGCCTGAACGATCTGGAAGGTGAAAGGCATGCAAGGGATGGAGAGAAATGAGAGGATATGTTATACAAGAGACGGCGTACTGTCAATAGGCTTGACCCTGGGTTTATGAAATGGTCAGAAACGCAACGGAAAAATCTGTGGAGTTTGCCAGTGGATAGTGGGCTCTTGTTTCGATGCATTATACATTGCAGCTATAAAGTGGATGTGATCATGTGAGGCCGTTTGTTCGTGTGTTCCTGGAGCTACCTCGGTAAAACGGAGAAAAGACGAATAACTATGAAAATGAATCATGCAACCAAGTGCAATGAACGTATTACATAAAACACGACACCAGTGAAAACATACAAGCATCTTCTATAATTGATGACGTGTGGCGAAGTTTACGTAGTTTTCATGTCAGCAAAGACCACCACACACGCCACGTGGCCAAGAAGGTAGTTGGGGATGTATACAACGTCCCTTTGCATCCGCACCAGGTATTGTCTCTCTAACTACTAACGTTAATGTGTCAACAAACATACTATATTCATGGAAACACTCACACAAGCACACAAACCCACATGCACAAAACACACCACGGGCCTCCGTGGTGTTACTGACCATGAGTCAATACGGGCCAGACCGGAATCAGACCTCCATGATTTCGAATCCTGGGCAAGGAAATTCGCCTATATCCAACCAAGGTGTTCAGCCTCCCCTCAGGGTTGGTCGATAAATTGGTACCTGGCTGCTGAGTAAAGGCATGATACATATATATACAAGGTTAAGAGACGAGGTAGCCGAGTGTGATACCCTCTCCCCGTAACACAAATAGTTATCACACATACACCACTTCTTTCTTGCTCTTCGCTTTTCTAATAAACTTACTGGTTATGAATGTCGGGTGTATAGACTCCTATAAGACTTACATTAATTCCCCCTGTATCATTGTGCTTCTTATCTTACCTTTCATCCGGTATGGCTATGAGTGGAGCATGCTTATGTCCATGCCACGTCGGCTTGTAAAATACAGTAAATTCAACATTTCAACACAGACTACTGGCCATGATGCGGTAATGTGTCTTGGAAGACAGTGACAAGCTTTCCACAGACTTTGATAACCTTAACGTAGTCAAGCTTAATAACATGTCGAGTCCTTCATAGTTACTTTTTCACACACACACACACACACACACACACACACACAAAAACTTGGGTTCCTCTCCATACTGTACAAATAGATAATTACACACAAAGATGAGCTCAGGTGCGAAAGCAGATATTAACGAACAAGCCATATCCACTGACACAGAGCCATCCAGGCACCACTAATGGAAGTGTGGCGTCGGTAGTGTTGACACCCAAGGTTTTCTGTCCGCCATCACGTGTTAGCACTAATAGTTACACATTCTCAAACGTCACTCACTTGACTATATCGAACGAACATGTCAGCACGTCAAGATTTTCCAACCGACATTTTAACTTCGATGTTCTCATTTCTGTGCTCACATTTATACTCACTGATACACTTACATGAATTCACTTGATACACTTACATGGAGTATTTTATTCAACCTTACTCGCTTTCCAGGCGCGCCAGTCACGTATCTGTATATTGTATACAAGAAACAGAAATTTTCTTACCCCCAGACACATTCTTAAGACTACCGAGCACAGTGGAATGTTTACACATGTGTCTGTCATTACAAACACAGACTCAGATTACCATAGTCCAGCAGTTCACCTTACATGGTGTTGGTGCGAGCCGGGAGCCACCTGGCCTTGTCTCACTGGCAGGGGTCCCTTCTGAAGATGAAGCCTTTCAATTCATTTTTATATTTTTCATGTCATGTGTAGACTATAGAATTTCTCTATTGGCCAGATTCAAGTTGAATGTACTAGATTGAAATTAGTAAGCCGTTTATCACATACACATATTCATATGTATTTATCTATCTATTTATTATACTTTGTCGTTGTCTCCCGCGTTAGCAAGGTAGCGCAAGGAAACAGACGAAAGAATGGCCCAACCCACACACATACACATGTAAATGCATAAACTCCCACACACGCACCATATACATACCTATACATTTCAACGTATGCATGAATATACATACACAGACACGTACATATATACACATATACACAATTCATACTTGCTGGATTTATTTATTCCCGTCGCCACCCCGCCACACATGAGATGACAACCCCCTACCCCAGCATGCGCGCGAGGTAGCGCTAGGAAAAGGACAACAAAGGACACATTCGTTCACACTCAGTCTCTAGCTGTCATGTATAATGCACCGAAACCACAGCTCCCTTACAACATCTAGGTCCCACAAAACTTTCTATGGTTTACCCCGGACACTTCATATGCCCTGGTTCAATCCTTTGATAGCACGTCGACCCCGGTATACCACATCGTTCCAGTTCACTCTATTCCTTGCACGCCTTTCACCCTTCTGCATGTTCAAGCCCCTATCGCTCAAAATCTTTTTCACTCCATCTTTCCACCTCCATTTTGGCCTCCCATTTCTCCTCGTTCTCTCCATCTCTGAAACAAATCCTCTTTGTCAATCTTTCCTCTCCATGTGACCAAGCCATTTAAAAACACCCTCTTCTGATCTCTCAACCACATTCTTTTTACTACCACACATCTCTCTTACCCTTTCATTACTTACTCGATCAAACCACCTCACACCACATATTGTCCTCAAGCATTTCATTTCCAACACATCCACCCTCCTCCGCACAACACTATCTATAGCCCACGCCTCGCAACAATATAAGATTGTTGGAACCACTATTCCTTCAAACATACCCAGCTTTGCTTTCCGAGATAATGTTCTCGCCTTCCACACATTTTTCAACGCTCCCAGGACTTTCGCCCCCTCCCCCACCCTGTGACTCATTTCCGCTTCCATGGTTCCATCCGCTGCCAAATCCACTCCCAGATATCTAAAACATTTCACTTCCTCCAGTTTTTCTCCATTCAAACTTTCCTCCCAATTGACTTGTCCCTCAACCCTACTGTACCTAATAACCTTGCTCTTATTCACATTTACTCTCAGCTTTCTTCTTTCACACACTTACCAAATCAGCCACCAGCTTCTGCAGTTTCTCACCCGAATCAGCCACCAGTGCTGTATCATCAGCGAACAGCAACTGACTCACTTCCCAAACCCTCTCATCCACCACAGACAGCAATTTACCCCTCTCTCCAAAACTCTTGCATTCACCTCCCTAACAACCCTATCCATAAACAAATTAAACAACCATGGAGACATCACGCACCCCTGCCGCAAATCGACATTCACTGAGAACCAATCACTTTCCTCTCTTCCTACTCGTACACATGCCTTACATCCTCTATAAAAACTTTTTACTGCTTCTAGCAACTTGCCTAACACCTTATATTCTTAATATCTTCTACAGAGCATTTCTATCAACTCTATCATATGCCTTTTCCAGATCCATAAATGCGACATACAGATTTATTTGCTTTTCTATGTATTTTTTATTCTCCCTAAAATCTAATGGTTCTCTCTCACCCCAGCTCTCATTTGCCCTCTTTTTCACCTCTTGCACCTTTCTCTTGACCTCCTGCCTCTTTCTTTTTATACATCTCCCACTCATTTGCACTATTTCCCTACAAAACTCGTCCAAATGCCTCTCTCTTTTCTCTCATTGATAATCTTACTACTTCATCCCACCACTCAGTACCCTTCCTAATCTGCCCACCTCCCACGCTTCTCATACCACAAGCATCTTTTGCGCAAGCCATCACTGCTTCCCTAAATGTATCCCATTCCTTCTCCACTCCCTTACGTCCTTTGTTCTCACCTTTTTCCATTCTGCACTCAGACTCTCCTGGAAATTCCTCACACAAGTCTCTTTCCCAAGCTTACTCGCTCACCACTCTCTTCACCCCAAAATTCTCTCTTCTTTTCTGAAAACCTCTACAAATCTTCACCTTCTCTTCACAAGATAATGATCAGACATCCCTTCAGTTTCCCCTCTCAGCACATTAACATCCAAAAGTCTCTCTTTCGCGCGACTATCAAATAACACGTAATCTAATAACGCTCTCTGTCCATCTGTCCTACTTACATACGTATACTTATGTATATCTCTCTTTTTAAAGCAGGTATTCCCAATCACCAGTCCTTTCTCAGCACACAAATCTACAAGCTCTTCACCATTTCCATTTACAACACTGAACACCCCATGTACACCAATTATTCCCTCAACTGCTACATTACTCACCTTTGCATTCAAATCACCCATCACTATAACCCGGTCTCGTGCATCAAAACTACTAACACACTCACTCAGCAACTCCCAAAACACTTGCGACTAATGCCCAGGTGCATATGCTCATGCCCAGGTGCATATGCACCAATAATCACCCATCTTTCTCCATCAACTCTCAGTTTTACCCATATCAATCTAGAGTTTACTTTCTTACATTCTATCACATACTCTCACCACTCGTGTTTTAGGATTAGTGCTACTCCTTCCCTTGCTCTTGTCCTCTCACTAACCCCTGACTTTACTCCCAAGACATTCTCAAACCACTCTTCCCCTTTACCCTTGAGCTTCGTTTCACTCAGAGCCAAAACATCCAGGTTCCTTTCCTCAAACATACTACCTATCTCTCCTTTTTTCTCATCCTGGTTACATCCACACACATTTAGACACCCCAATCTGAGCCTACGAGGAGGATGAGCACTCCCCGCGTGACTCCTTCTTCTGTTTCCCCTTTTAGAAAGTTATAATACAAGGAGGGGAGGGTTTCTGGCCCCCCGCTCCCGTCCCCTTTAGTCGCCTTCTACGACGGGTGGGGAATGCGTGGGAAGTATTCTTTTTCCCGTATCCCTAGGGATATATATATATATATATATATATATATATATATATATATATATATATATATATATATATATATATATATATATATATATATATATATATGGGTTGGGCCATTTCTTTCGTCTGTTTCCTTTCGCTACCTCGCAAACGCGGGAGACAGCGACAAAGCAAAAAAAAAAAAAAAAAAAAAAAAATATATATATATATATATATATATATATATATATATATATATATATATATATATATATATATAAGGGAGCGGGGGGGCTGGAAATCCTCCCCTCTCGGTTTTTTTTAATTTTCCAAAAGAAGGGACAGAGAAGGAGGCCAGGTGAGGATATTCCCTCAAAGGTCCAGCCCTCTGTTCTTAACGCTACCTCGCTAATGCGGGAGATGGCGAATAGTATGAAAGAAAAAGAAAGAATATATATATATATATATATATATATATATATATATATATATATATATATATATATATATATATATATATATATATATATATGTTGAGTATTCCTGGGAAATTATATGGGAGGGTATTGATTGAGAGGGTGAAGGCATGTACAGAGCATCAGATTGGGGAAGAGCAGTGCGGTTTCAGAAGTGGTAGAGGATGTGTGGATCAGGTGTTTGCTTTGAAGAATGTATGTGAGAAATACTTAGAAAAGCAAATGGATTAGTATGTAGCATTTATGGATCTGGAGAAGGCATATGATAGAGTTGATAGAGATGCTCTGTGGAAGGTATTAAGAATATATGGTGTGGGAGGCAAGTTGTTAGAAGCAGTGAAAAGTTTGTATCGAGAATGTAAGGCATGTGTACGTGTAGGAAGAGAGGAAAGTGATTGGTTCTCAGTGAATGTAGGTTTGCGGCAGGGGTGTGTGATGTCTCCATGGTTGTTTAATTTGTTTATGGATGGGGTTGTTAGGGAGGTGAATGCAAGAGTTTTGGAAAGAGGGGCAAGTATGAAGTCTGTTGGGGATGAGGGAGCTTGGGAAGTGAGTCAGTTGTTGTTCGCTGATGATACAGCGCTGGTGGCTGATTCATGTGAGAAACTGCAGAAGCTGGTGACTGAGTTTGGTAAAGTGTGTGAAAGAAGAAAGTTAAGAGTAAATGTGAATAAGAGCAAGGTTAGGTACAGTAGGGTTGAGGGTCAATTCAATTGGGAGGTGAGTTTGAATGGAGAAAAACTGGAGGAAGTGAAGTGTTTTAGATATCTGGGAGTGGATCTGGCAGCGGATGGAACCATGGAAGCGGAAGAGGATCATAGGGTGGGGGAGGGGGCGAAAATTCTGGGAGCCTTGAAGAATGTGTGGAAGTCGAGAACATTATCTCGGAAAGCAAAAATGGGTATGTTTGAAGGAATAGTGGTTCCAACAATGTTGTATGGTTGCGAGGCGTGGACTATGGATAGAGTTGTGCGCAGGAGGGTGGATGTGCTGGAAATGAGATGTTTGAGGACAATGTGTGGTGTGAGGTGGTTTGATCGAGTAAGTAACGTAAGGGTAAGAGAGATGTGTGGAAATAAAAAGAGCGTGGTTGAGAGAGCAGAAGAGGGTGTTTTGAAATGGTTTGGTCACATGGAGAGAATGAGTGAGGAAAGATTGACCAAGAGGATATATGTGTCGGAGGTGGAGGGAACGAGGAGAAGAGGGAGACCAAATTGGAGGTAGAAAGATGGAGTGAAAAAGATTTTGTGTGATCGGGGCCTGAACATGCAGGAGGGTGAAAGGAGGTCAAAGAATAGAGTGAATTGGAGCGATGTGGTATACCGGGGTTGACGTGCTGTCAGTGGATTGAATCAAGGCATGTGTATGGGGGTGGGTTGGGCCATTTCTTTCGTCTGTATCCTTGCGCTACCTCGCAAACGCAGGAGACAGCGACAAAGGAAAAAAAAAAAAAAAAGATATATATATATATATATATATATATATATATATATATATATATACATATGTATATATATATATATATATATATATATATATATATATATATATATATATATATATATATATATATATATATATACATACATATATATATATATATATATATATATATATATATATATATATATATATATATATATATATATATATATATATATATATATATATATATATATATATATATATATATATATATATTCACTGCGGGCTGTATGGAGATACAGTTAACCACACCCTGGCCTTGAAGACGCCGTGAATCAACTCACAGATCATTTCGATATTGTCTGTATATCAAAACATGTAATGCACACACGTAAATCAATGTATACAATTTTACTATATATATATATATATATATATATATATATATATATATATATATATATATATATATATATATATATATATATATACATATATGAATAAAGTGTATATGAACGCGGAACTTCATAGAACATACAAACCCTCAATAGCCATGATCGAACCCGGGACCCCTGTGCCACAGTTGGGGATCCTACCGCTAGGCTATGGGCCTGGCTAAAAGGAAATAACTATTCGAATAGCATGTACTCGAATACCCTTCGTCTCACGTCGGTGAGCAACGGGGTGTGCACCGGTTATTTCCCAACAGACGCACATAGCCAGCAGATAACATTTTACCGAACCTAACTGTACAACGCGGAGGTATATGAATACGAATAAAGCGCATATGAACGCGCACCTTCATAAAACATACAAATCTCTAACAGCCAGGATCGAACCAGGGACCCCTGCGCCAGGCCCATAACCTAGCTGGCTGTTGGAGGTTTGTATGATGTATATATATATATATATATATATATATATATATATATATATATATATATATATATATTCCTATGAGTCCACGGGGAAAATGAAACACGAAAAGTTCCCAAGTGCACTTTCGTGTAGCAATCACATCATCAGGGGAGACACAAGAGAGAAATATAACCGTCAGTTGATATATATCGAAGAGACGAAGCTAGGACGCCATTTGGTAAACATGTGATTTGGACAATCACATATATATAGATTATATTTTTTTTATTATACTTTGTCGCTGTCTCCCGCGTTTGCGAGGTAGCGCAAGGAAACAGACGAAAGAAATGGCCCAACCCCCCCCCCCCATACACATGTATATACATACGTCCACACACGCAAATATACATACCTACACAGCCTTCCACGGTTTACCCCAGACGCTTCACATGCCCTGCTTCAATCCACTGACAGCACGTCAACCCCGGTATACCACATCGCTCCAACTCACTCTATTCCTTGCCCTCCTTTTTCACCCTCCTGCATGTTCAGGCCCCGATCACACAAAATCTTTTTCACTCCATCTTTCCACCTCCAATTTGGTCTCCCTCTTCTCCTTGTTCCCTCCACCTCCAACACATATATCCTCTTGGTCAATCTTTCCTCACTCATCCTCTCCATGTGCCCAAACCACTTCAAAAGACCCTCTTCTGCTCTCTCAACCACGCTCCTTTTATTTCTACACATCTCTCTTACCCTTACGTTACTCACTCGATCAAACCACCTCACACCACACATTGTCCTCAAACATCTCATTTCCAGCACATCCATCCTCCTGCGCACAACTCTATCCATAGCCCACGCCTCGCAACCATACAACATTGTTGGAACCACTATTCCTTCAAACATACCCATTTTTGCTTTCCGAGATAATGTTCTCGACTTCCACACATTCTTCAAGGCTCCCAGGATTTTCGCCCCCTCCCCCACCCTATGATCCACTTCCGCTTCCATGGTTCCATCCGCTGCCAGATCCACTCCCAGATATCTAAAACACTTCACTTCCTCCAGTTTTTCTTCATTCAAACTCACCTCCCAATTGACTTGACCCTCAACCCTACTGTACCTAATAACCTTGCTCTTATTCACATTTACTCTTAACTTTCTTCTTCCACACACTTTTCCAAACTCAGTCACCAGCTTCTGCAGTTTCTCACATGAATCAGCCACCAGCGCTGTATCATCAGCGAACAACAACTGACTCACTTCCCAAGCTCTCTCATCCCCAACAGACTTCATACTTGCCCCTCTTTCCAAAACTCTTGCATTTACCTCCCTAACAACCCCATCCATAAACAAATTAAACAACCATGGAGACATCACACACCCCTGCCGCAAACCTACATTCACTGAGAACCAATCACTTTCCTCTCTTCCTACACGTACACATGCCTTACATCCTCGATAAAAACTTTTCACTGCTTCTAACAACTTTCCTCCCACACCATATATTCTTAATACCTTCCACAGAGCATCTCTATCAACTCTATCATATGCCTTCTCCAGATCCATAAATGCTACATACAAATCCATTTGCTTTTCTAAGTATTTCTCACATACATTCTTCAAAGCAAACACCTGATCCACACATCCCCTACCACTTCTGAAACCACACTGCTCTTCCCCAATCTGATGCTCTGTACATGCCTTCACCCTCTCAATCAATACCCTCCCATATAATTTACCAGGAATACTCAACAAACTTATACCTCTGTAATTTGAGCACTCACTCTTATCCCCTTTGCCTTTGTACAATGGCACTATGCACGCATTCCGCCAATCCTCAGGCACCTCACCATGAGTCATACATACATTAAATAACCTTACCAACCAGTCAACAATACAGTCACCCCCTTTTTTAATAAATTCCACTGCAATACCATCCAAATCTGCTGCCTTGCCGGCTTTCATCTTCCGCAAAGCTTTCACTACCTCTTCTCTGTTTACCAAATCATTTTCCCTAACCCTCTCACTTTGCACACCACCTCGACCAAAACACCCTATATCTGCCACTCTATCATCAAACACATTCAACAAACCTTCAAAATACTCACTCCATCTCCTTCTCACATCACCACTACATGTTATCACTCTCCCCACTTGCGCCTTCACCGAAGTTCCCATTTGCTCCCTTGTCTTACGCACTTTATTTACCTCCTTCCAGAACATCTTTTTATTCTCCCTAAAATTTAATGATACTCTCTCACCCCAACTCTCATTTGCCCTTTTTTTCACCTCTTGCACCTTTCTCTTGACCTCCTGTCTCTTTCTTTTATACATCTCCCACTCAATTGCATTTTTTCCCTGCAAAAATCGTCCAAATGCCTCTCTCTTCTCTTTCACTAATACTCTTACTTCTTCATCCCACCACTCACTACCCTTTCTAATCAACCCACCTCCCACTCTTCTCATGCCACAAGCATCTTTTGCGCAATCCATCACTGATTCCCTAAATACATCCCATTCCTCCCCCACTCCCCTTACTTCCATTGTTCTCACCTTTTTCCATTCTGTACTCAGTCTCTCCTGGTACTTCCTCACACAGGTCTCCTTCTCAAGCTTACTTACTCTCACCACCCTCTTCACCCCAACATTCACTCTTCTTTTCTGAAAACCCATACAAATCTTCACCTTAGCCTCCACAAGATAATGATCAGACATCCCTCCAGTTGCACCTCTCAGCACATTAACATCCAAAAGTCTCTCTTTCGCGCGCCTGTCAATTAACACGTAATCCAATAACGTTCTCTGGCCACCTCTCCTACTTACATAAGTATACTTATGTAAATCTCGCTTTTTAAACCAGGTATTCCCAATCATCAGTCCTTTTTCAGCACATAAATCTACAAGCTCTTCACCATTTCCATTTACAACACTGAGCACCCCATGTATACCAATTATTCCCTCAACTGCCACATTACTCACCTTTGCATTCAAATCACCTATCACTATGACCCGGTCTCGTGCATCAAAACCACTAACACACTCATTCAGCTGCTCCCAAAACACTTGCCTCTCTTGATCTTTCTTCTCATGCCCAGGTGCATATGCACCAATAATCACCCACCTCTCTCCATCAACTTTCAGTTTTACCCATATTAATCGAGAATTTACTTTCTTACACTCTATCACATACTCTATCACATACATATATATACATATACATATACATATACATACATATATATATACATATATATACATATATATATATATATATATATATATATATATATATATATAATATATATATATATATATATATATATTTTTTTTTTTTTTTTTTTTTCTTTTATACTTTGTCGCTGTCTCCCGCGTTTGCGAGGTAGCGCAAGGAAACAGACGAAAGAAATGGCCCAGCCCCCCCCCCCCCCCCATACACATGTACATACACACGTCCACACACGCAAATATACATACCTACACAGCTTTCCATGGTTTACCCCAGACGCTTCACATGCCTTGATTCACTCCACTGACAGCACGTCAACCCCTGTATACCACATCGCTCCAATTCACTCTATTCCTTGCCCTCCTTTCACCCTCCTGCATGTTCAGGCCCCGATCACACAAAATCTTTTTCACTCCATCTTTCCACCTCCAATTTGGTCTCCCTCTTCTCCTCGTTCCCTCCACCTCCGACACATATATCCTCTTGGTCAATCTTTCCTCACTCATTCTCTCCATGTGCCCAAACCATTTCAAAACACCCTCTTCTGCTCTCTCAACCACGCTCTTTTTATTTCCACACATCTCTCTTACCCTTACGTTACTTACTCGATCAAACCACCTCACACCACACATTGTCCTCAAACATCTCATTTCCAGCACATCCATCCTCCTGAGAACAACTCTATCCATAGCCCACGCCTCGCAACCATACAACATTGTTGGAACCACTATTCCTTCAAACATACCCATTTTTGCTTTCCGAGATAATGTATATATATATATATATATATATATATATATATATATATATATATATATATATATATATATATATATATATGTTGTTACGCTAGGACCACTAAGTTATAGTTAGTTACCAACAGCTTTCATGAAACTTTTCTCCGATGAGTTTGGTTATTCCAGCAGCAATTACTGCCGTCAACCCTGAATATAAATGACATATTTTCCCTCCTCCTGCCTCTAGCAGGATACAGAGAAGTTACTTCCCTAATCCCCTTGTCTTATGCACGTGACAGTATGCTGACATTTCAGACCTTTGTGTTTACCCTAATGTCTGGCTCGTGGCCTCTGCCTACCAGACCCCACCGACTATGCAGTGAGTTTGGTCAGGTAGGCTTATAGAAAGGGTAGCAGGATATGGGCCCTTCTGCTCTCCTCGGAATAGTCTTTTGTGCATTGGGAATGACCTTTGACCCCGAGCGTGGCTTTTTTTTTCCGTTACGGAAGGTTAAGGAAACGTCGGAGGTCTAGTGAGGTTCAGGAGGGTGACATGTCAGGAGAACAGAAGATGTGAGTGAAAGCACAGGTGGAACAGAATTTGTTACCGTTAGTGATGTTGGTATGGAGGGATTAGGCTGGAGCAGATGGTAGTGGATGGTTGTCCCTTGTATAGAAGGGGACACGATACGGGAGTTTGTGGGAATTGGTGAAAATAGGAGACAGGGAATCAGGTTGCTTGGATTGGAGGAGGAACGTGAGTAGAGGAAGCTCAGTCTCATACAATTAGTGTAGTTTGTAGTATTAATGACATAATGGTGGCGTCACGGAGAGGCCAAGTCAAGGTAAAAGGCCAGAGTTAATCTCTCCTGAAGGTCACTCACTGCTGACGTCCCTCCCGTGGTGGGATGGTGCCAGCCCTCTGGGTTCACATGTATGTTTTTTTTTCATTCCTGTTCGTCATATTGTGTCACTGTTTGGTTATCCCATCAGCCAACGTAACAACATCGTCTTTAATGGATATAGTGATACCGAGTCTTCTTAGGGTAAAACGCGTGGAGTGAATCTTCTGTCTCCCAAATATGGTAGGTCTCCTTATTACATACTGCCTTGCTACACGTAACCAAAGTATGGCTATCGCAGATTTCCAAAAGGTGACTCATGAGTTCTCAGAGGGTGGCTGTCACAGGGAAACACGTTAAAGATTAGTAGTTGTAATGTCTCGTTACGATAATTCAATCAATGAGGACACTTATCAACTTAGACCACCAGACATCAATTTCTATATCACTACTATTCTAACTTTCAGACGAGTAGACGTTTTTTGGTGTCAACGAGCAAGTGTCGTGGTCATCAATTTCGCTATTATCTTGTCTTGAATTTCTAGATAGATTTTTTTATTGTTAGAAAACTGAATAGTTTGTTGTAAAGAATTTACAACATATGATATGCTTATCTAATGCTGTGTCAGTACTGTTGAAAATGTACGTAGAGATTGACACGTGATCAGATGAAAAAGAAACGATATGCTTGAAGCTTTCTTTAATACAGTCAATAAAGATACAACTTTCAATACTAATGAACTGAATGGACATCATGAGGGCAGTAAGATTGTCCCAGATGCAATGACTCTTAGCCATATTTCTTATATCACTTCATTCACTCCCAATACCGATTGTTTAAGATCTACATAACAGATACGTTACACAAATTAGCCAGGCACAGCTGAACCTAAGTGTGTTTCCCACTGCAACATTTATATTAAATGATTTAAGCAACATGGGAAGGAAAGATATATCCTATTGCATCCAAGTTAGAGTATCCTAGATCGTTCATTGATAAATCCCATAAGCAGGCAAAGAAATCATTCTATATAGTTGAATTCAAACCTCCCCTTGACACAAGAACCTTCTATTTCTACCTTTTAATAATGATTTTACTTTACTTCCCATTTTGCTTAAATCCTTTAATGTAAATGTTGCCCTCAGCAACAACAATATTATAAAGAATATCTCAATCGGGAACTTACCAGAAAGTTCTTGAGTATACATCCATAGAGTGCCTTGTAGAAAATGTGATAGGTTTTATGTTGGGCAGACTGGTAAGGATCTTTCTCTCTTGTGTCTCCTCTGATGATGTGATTATTACACGAGAGGGCACTTAAGAACTTATCGTGTTTCATTTTCCCCGTAGATTCAGGAATATATATATATATATATATATATATATATATATATATATATATATATATATATTATACTTTGTCGCTGTCTCCCGCGCTAGCGAGATAGCGCAACGAAACAGACGAAAGAATGCCCAACCCACCCACATACACATGTATATACATACACGTCCACACACGCACATATACATACCCATACATTTCAACGTATACATATATATACATACACAGACTTATACATATATACACATGTACATAATTCATCCTTGCTGCCTTTATTCATTCTAGTCGCCACCCCGCCGCACATGGAATGACAAACCCCTACCCCCTGCGTGCACGCGAGGTAGCGCAAGGAAAAGACAACAAAGGCCACATTCGTTCACACTCAGTCTCTTGCTGTCATGTATAATGCACCGAAACCACAGCTCCCTTTCAACATCCAGGCCCCACAGAACTTTCCATGATATACCCCAGACGCTTCACATGCCATGGTTCTATCCATTGACAGCACGTTGACCCCGGTATACCGCATAATTCCAATTCTCTCCATCCTTTGCACGTCTTTCACCCTCCCACATGTTCAGGCCCCGATCGCTCAAAATCTATTTCACTCCATCTTTCCATCTCCAATTTGGTCTCCCACTTCTCCTCGTCCCTCCACTTCTGACAGATATATCCTCTTTGTCAATCTTTCCTCACTCATTCTCTCCATGTGACCAAACCATTTCAAAACACACTCTTCTGCTCTCTCAACCACACTCCACACTCTTTTTAGTACCACACATCTCTCTCACCTTTTCATTACTTAATCAAACCACCTCACACCACATTTTGTTCTCAAACATCTCATTTCCAACACTTCCACACTCCTCCGCACAACTCTATCTCTAGCCCTCGCCTCACAACCATATAACATTGTTGGAACCACTATTCCTTTAAACATACCCATTTTTGCCTTCCGAGATAATGTTCTCCCCTTCCACACATATTTCAACGCTCCCAGAACTCCCCCCACCCTATAACTCACTTCCGCTTCCATGGTTCCATCCGCTACCAAATCCGCTCCCAGATATCTAAAACACTTTACTTCCTCCAGTTTTTCTCCATTCAAACTTACCTCCCTATTGACTTGTCCCTCAACCCTACTGTAATTAACAACCTTGCTCTTATTCACATTTACTCTCAGCTTTCTTCTTTCACACACTTTACCAAACTCAGTCACCAGCTTCTGCAGTTTCTCACCCGAATCAGCCACTAGCTATGTATCATCAACGAACAACTGACTCATCTCTCAAGCTCTCTCATTCACAACAGACTTCATACTTGCCCCTTTTTCCAAAACTCTTGCATTCACCTCCCAAACAACCCTATCCACAAATATTTTAAACAACCATGGAGACATCACGCAGCCTTGTCGCAAACCGACATTCACTGAAAACCAATCACATTCCTCTCTTCCTACTTGTACACATGCCTTATATCCTCGATAAAAACTTTTCACTGCTTCTAACAACTTGCCTCCCACACCATACATTCTTAATACCTTCGACAAAGCATCTCTATCAACTCTATCATATGCCTTCTCCAGATCCATGAATGCTACATACAAATTCATTTGCTTTTCTAAGTATTTCTCACATATATTCCTCAAAGCAAACACCTGATCCACACATCCTCTGCCACTTATGGAACCACACTGCTCTTTCGTTATCTGATGCTCTGTACACCCTTCTTTAATAAATTCCACTGCAATACCATCCAAACCTGCTGCCTAGCCATCTTTCATCTTCCGCAAAGCTTTTACTACCTCTTTTCCGTTTACCAAATCATTATCCCTAACCCTCTACTTCGCACACCACCTCGACCAAAACACCCTTTATCTGCTACTCTATCATCACACACATTCAACAAACCTTCAAGATACTTACTCCATCTCCTTCTCACATCACCACTACTTGTTATCACTTTCCCATTAGCCCCCTTCACCGATGTTCCCATCTGTTCTCTTGTCTTACGCACTTTATTTGCCTCCTTCGAAAACATCTTTTTATTCTCCCTAAAATTTAATGATACTCTCTCACCTTAACTCTCATTTGCCCTCTTTTTCACCTCTTGCACCTATCTCTTGACCTCCTACCTCTTTCTTTTATACATATCCCAGTATTTTGCAATATTTCCCTGCAAAACTCGCCCATATCTCCCTCTCTTCTCTTTCACTAATAATTTTACTTTTTCATCACATCTAATCTTCCCACCTCCCACGCTTCTCATGCCACAAGCATCTTTTGTGCAAGACATCACTGCTTCCCTGAATACATTCCATTCCTCCCCCACTCCCCTTACGTCCTTTGCTCTCACCTTTTTCTATTCTGCACCCAGTCTCTCCTGGTACTTCCTCACACAAGTCTCCTTCCCAAGCTCACTTACTCTCACCACTCTCTTCACCCCAACATTCTCTCTTCTTTTCTGAAAACCTCTACAAATCTTCACCTTCGCCTCCACCATAAAATGATCAGACATCCCTTCAGTTGCATCCTCAGCACATTAACATCCAAAAGTCTCTCTTTCACGCGCCTACTAACACTAAAGAAATGATGTGAGCGAATGTGAACTCTCCTCGTCTTTTCTTAGCGCTACCTCGTTAACGGGGGAAACCCCGAACAAGTAATAAAAGAATAGCAAAAACAGAAATGATGATGATAGTTCCACTGACAGCACAGTGTCCACCTAAGACACGTTCAAAACCACTTACTTCATGAAATATATCCCATAATATCTTCTCAGTTAATGTTCTTAATGATACAACACGAACTTATTCAAATGTAATGAATCCATACAAGACCCAAACACTAAAAAAAAGATTGCAGGAACCTTTCAAGTAACAAGATAGAATTGATGTAGTTAAAAGTATCAAGAAAAGCTAACAGAAAGAAAAAATTCCAAAGAAAATTCAAACGAAAAAACCTTAGGAAGTAAAAATGTTGCGAGGTTAACTAATGGTAAGGCAGGGTGTAGGCCAGGGCTTCCCCTGTACTCATGGAGGCTCCGTAATTAAGTCTCCTCTTGGTACACGCTGAAGCACCTCTGGCGGGAAAAACATGAATTACGTGAAAAATAATTATCTTCACATATTCTTTCATGTCTTTTATTCAAGGATGCATCTGCGTAAAAACAAAGTCATGGGAAAATTGTGGTGGAGAACGTAGGAAAAACGAAAAATGTGAAAATACACCTGCATTAAGGCAAAAGAATTCTGTATATACATTATAGTCATTGAAAACGTCCTTAGAATGAAAGTGAAAAAAGAAAGTCATACATAATGTAGTTCAGATGTGGGCGGGTGTGGGAAAAATAAAGATGCATTTGCTTTTCTTATTTTCATTCAAGGTCTTGCCGCCTGGGAGAAAAAAAAGGTGTGGGTGCAGCAGTGGGTGGTTGCCAAGATGGAGCCGCGTTTCGTATCAGTCTTTCTGACTGGTACGCTGGCACAAACAGTTAGTTTCTGCCGTTCCTGAATATACTGTTGCCAGGCAGGGGCTTTGAGGAAGCTCCCAGCTCTATAAGACGACCCTTGTAGCAATACTAAAAATGAGGTAGAAAACGGAGATACACAAGGTCCAACCCTCGATGGGGCAGGACGTGTGTCAGTGGCTCTCTCGGACCGCCTGCAGGTTAACATGTCGGCATGAAATCTCTCTCTCTCTCTCTCTCTCTCTCTCTCTCTCTCTCTCTCTCTCTCTCTCTCTCTCTCTCTCTCTCTCTCTCTCTCTCTCCCTGACCGCCAGCTTGATACTTGTGTTACGCCTGACTGGACCTACCATCTTCAAACAAGAGTGTCTACTTCAAATGAATTTGCTGCAAACGAGATATACATATCAGATACCTTTACCAGTGAACTAATGAACCATTTACTCAGTATGAGTCTCTCGAGAGGCCTGTGTCGGAGCTGCGGTCTCCTTACTGTAAACAACATGACACAGATACATTCTTCGGCCCTCCCACGGCTGGCATTGTGACCCAGCTGACCACAACGAATCAGTAACAACATCCTGCAGGGTCAGAGGGGCGATCGCCTGACCAATGTCCCTCACCACAATCACTTTGTACCAATCAGTGCCAGTACAGATACAAGACTTGTCCTATACCTACAATAGTGAATGTCATAAGCAATCTATGTACTGTTGTAGTTCAGCAAGTATTCACCATTCAAGTATTCACCATTAAGTACATAATATATGACAACACAGTATTACTGTAGTTCAACAGGTATATAACTTAACATCACTCAATGTTCACCACTGAATACATATCATATATCAACACAGCATTACTGTAGTTTAACAAGTATGTAGCTTTACATCACACAATGTTCACCATTAAAGACATAATACATATCAACACAGTGCTACTACAATCCAACCGATATATACTCTACAATACTTATATGTTCACCATTAAATTCAAAATGTATGTCAACGTAAATAATTTTGCAATTCATCCATTGTACCTTTTTTACATCACGCAATGATCAACAAATCACCACTAAATGTAAAATGCATAAACCATAAAATTTGCTCTGTAGAAGCTTTTGTACTATGAAGGAAGACTTCACTCACCTGCTTAACTAGAGCGTAGAAGCTTCCAGCTCCATCATGATATCAAGCTTTATTTTGGTTAACTAGCAAATATTAAGACTTCCTTCACTTAAGTAATTCCTCAATTGTGTATTTTCAGGAGAATGGCTGCCTGAACTCATTAAATTATTCATTATATATTCATTTACACACACATTCATATATATATGAATAGGAGAGAAAGAATACTTCCCACGTATTCCCTGCGTGTCGTAGAAGGCGACTAAAAGGAAAGGGAGCGGGGGGGCTGGAAACCCTCCCCTCTCATTATTTTTTTAAAATTTTCCAAAAGAAGGAACAGAGAAGGGGGCCATGTGAGGATATTCCCTCAAAGTCCCAGTCCTCTGTTCTTAACGCTACCACGCTAATGCGGAAAATGGCGAATAGTATGAATATATATATATATATATATATATATATATATATATATATATATATATATATATATATATATATATATATATATATATATATATATATATTTATATTTTTCTTTTATACTATTCGCCATTTCCCGCGTTAGCAAGGTAACGTTAAGAACAGAGGACTGAGCCTTTGAGGGAATATCGTCACCTGGCCCCCTTCTCTGTTCCTTCTTTTGGAAAATTAAAAACGAGAGGGGAGGATTTCCAGCCCCCCGCTCCCTTCCCTTTTAGGCGCCTTCTACGACACGCAGGGTATACGTGCGAAGTATTCTTAATCCCCTATCCCCAGGGACATATATATATATATATATATATATATATATATATATATATATATATATATATATATATATATATATTTCTATTTTGCTTTGTCGCTGTCTCCCGCGTAAGCGAGGTAGCGCAAGGAAACAGACGAAAGTATGGCCAAACCCATCCACATACACAAGCATATACATACACGTCAGCACACGCAAATATACATACCTATACATATCAACGTGTACATATATATATACACACACAGATATATACACCTATACACATGTACATAATTCATAGAGTCTGCCTTTATTTATTCCCACCGCCACCCTGCCACATGAAATAACAAACCCCTCCCCCGCATGTGCGCAAGGTAGCGCTAGGAAAAGACAACAAAGGCCACATTCGTTCATATATATATATATATTCATATATATATATTCATATATATATATATATATATATATATATATATATATATATATATATATATATATATACATATATATATATATATATATATATATATATATATATATATATATATATATATATATATATATATATATATATATATATATGTATATATATCAAAAAAAGAAGGCAAATGAGAGTTGGGGTGAGAGAGTATCATTAAAATTTAGGGAGAATAAAAAATGTTTTGGAGGGAAGTAAATAAAGTGCGTAAGACAAGGGAAAAAATGGGAACATCAGTGAATGGGGCAAATGGTGAGGTGATAACAAGTAGTGGTGATGTGACAAGGAGATGGAGTGAGTACTTTGAAGGTTTGTTGAATGTGTTTGATGAGAGAGTGGCAGATATAGGGTGTTTTTGTCGAGGTGGTGTACAAAGTGATAGGGTTAGGGAAAATGATTTGGTAAACAGAAAAGAGGTAGTAAATGCTTTGCGGAAGATGAAAGCCGACAAGGCAGCGGGTTTGGATGGTATTGCAGTGGAATTTATTAAAAATGGGGTCACTGTATTGTTGACTGGTTGGTAAGGTAATTTAATGTATGTATGTCTCATATATATGTATGTGTGTGTGTGTGTATATGTGCGTGTGTGTGTGTATGTGTGTGTATGTGTATATATATATATGTATATTATCCCTGGGGATAGGGGTGAAAGAATACTTCCCACGCATTCCTCACGTGTCGTAGAAAGCGACTAGAGGGGACGGGAGCGGGGGGCCAGAAATCCTCCCCTCCTTGTATTTATTTAACTTTCTGAAATGGGAAACAGAAGAAGGAGTCACGCGGGGAGTGCTCATCCTCCTCAAAGGCTCAGATTGGGGTGCCTAAATGTGTGTGGATGTAACCAAGATGTGAAAAAAGGAGAGATAGGTAGTATGTTTGAGGAAAGGAACCTGGATGTTTTGGCTCTGAGTGAAACGAAGCTCAAGGGTGAAGGGGAAGAGTGGTTTGGGAATGTCTTGGGAGTAAAGTCAGGGGTTAGTGAGAGGACAAGAGCAAGGGAAGGAGTAGCAGTACTCCTGAAACAGGAGTTGTGGGAGTATGTGATAGAATGTAAGAAAGTAAATTCTCGATTGATATGGGTAAAACTGAAAGTTGATGGAGAGAGATGGGTGATTATTGGTGCATATGCACCTGGGCATGAGAAGAAAGATCATGAGAGGCAAGTGTTTTGGGAGCAGCTGAATGAGTGTGTTAGTGGTTTTGATGCACGAGACCGGGTTATAGTGATGGGTGATTTGAATGCAAAGGTGAGTAATGTGGCAGTTGAGGGAATAATTGGTATACATGGGGTGTTCAGTGTTGTAAATGGAAATGGTGAAGAGCTTGTAGATTTATGTGCTGAAAAAGGACTGATGATTGGGAATACCTGGTTTAAAAAGCGAGATATACATAAGTATACTTATGTAAGTAGGAGAGGTGGCCAGAGAGTGTTATTGGATTACGTGTTAATTGACAAGCGCGCGAAAGAGAGACTTTTGGATGTTAATGTGCTGAGAGGTGCAACTGGAGGGATGTCTGATCATTACCTTGTGGAGGCTAAGGTGAAGATTTGTATGGGTTTTCAGAAAAAAAGAGTGAATGTTGGGGTGAAGAGGGTGGTGAGAGTAAGTGAGCTTGGGAAGGAGACTTGTGTGAGGAAGTACCAGGAGAGACTGAGTACAGAATGGAAAAAGGTGAGAACAAGGGAAGTAAGGGGGGTGGGGGAGGAATGGGATGTATTTAGGGAATCAGTGATGGATTGCGCAAAAGATGCTTGTGGCATGAGAAGAGTGGGAGGTGGGTTGATTAGAAAGGGTAGTGAGTGGTGAGATGAAGAAGTAAGAGTATTAGTAAAAGAGAAGAGAGAGGCATTTGGACGATTTTTGCAGGGAAAAAATGCAATTGAGTGGGAGACGTATAAAAGAAAGAGACAGGAGGTCAAGAGAAAGGTGCAAGAGGTGAAAAAAAGGGCAAATGAGAGTTGGGGTGAGAGAGTATCATTAGATCTTAGGGAGAATAAAAAGATGTTCTGGAAGGAGGTAAATAAAGTGCGTAAGACAAGGGAGCAAATGGGAACTTCAGTGAAGGGCGCAAATGGGGAGGTGATAACAAGTAGTGGTGATGTGAGAAGGAGATGGAGTGAGTATTTTGAAGGTTTGTTGAATGTGTTTGATGATAGAGTGGCAGATATAGGGTGTTTTGGTCGATGTGGTGTGCAAAGTGAGAGGGTTAGGGAAAATGATTTGGTAAACAGAGAAGAGGTAGTAAAAGCTTTGCGGAAGATGTTTGAAAGCCGGCAAGGCAGCAGGTTTGGATGGTATTGCAGTGGAATTTATTAAAAAAGGGGGTGACTGTATTGTTGACTGGTTGGTAAGGTTATGTAATGTATGTATGACTCACGGTGAGGTGCCTGAGGATTGGCGGAATGCGTGCATAGTGCCATTGTACAAAGGCAAAGGGGATAAGAGTGAGTGCTCAAATTACAGAGGTATAAGTTTGTTGAGTATTCCTGGTAAATTATATGGGAGGGTATTGATTGAGAGGGTGAAGGCATGTACAGAGCATCAGATTGGGGAAGAGCAGTGTGGTTTCAGAAGTGGTAGAGGATGTGTGGATCAGGTGTTTGCTTTGAAGAATGTATGTGAGAAATACTTAGAAAAGCAAATGGATTTGTATGTAGCATTTATGGATATGGAGAAGGCATATGATAGAGTTGATAGAGGTGCTCTGTGGAAGGTATTAAGAATATATGGTGTGGGAGGCAAGTTGTTAGAAGCAGTGAAAAGTTTTTATCGAGGATGTAAGGCATGTGTACGTGTAGGAAGAGAGGAAAGTGATTGGTTCTCAGTGAATGTAGGTTTGCGGCAGGGGTGTGTGATGTCTCCATGGTTGCTTAATTTGTTTATGGATTGGGTTGTTAGGGAGGTGAATGCAAGAGTTTTGGAAAGAGGGGCAAGTATGAAGTCTGTTGGGGATGAGAGAGCTTGGGTAGTGAGTCAGTTGTTGTTCGCTGATGATACAGCGCTGGTGGCTGATTCATGTGAGAAACTGCAGAAGCTGGTGAACTGAGTTTGGTAAAGTGTGTGAAAGAAGAAAGTTAAGAGTAAATGTGAATAAGAGCAAGTTTATTAGGTACAGTAGGGTTGAGGGTCAAGTCAATTGGGAGGTTAGTTTGAATGGAGAAAAACTGGAGGAAGTGAAGTGTTTTAGATATCTGGGAGTGGATCTGGCAGCGGATGGAACCATGGAAGCGGAAGTGGATCATAGGGTGGGGGAGGGGGTGAAAATTCTGGGAGCCTTGAAGAATGTGTGGAAGTCGAGAACATTATCTCGGAGAGCAAAAATGGGTATGTTTGAAGGAATAGTGGTTCCAACAATGTTGTATCGTTGCGAGGCGTGGGCTATGGATAGAGTTGTGCGCAGGAGGATGGATGTGCTGGAAATGAGATGTTTGAGGACAATGTGTGGTGTGAGGTGGTTTGATCGAGTAAGTAACGTAAGGGTAAGAGAGATGTGTGGAAATAAAAAGAGCGTGGTTGAGAGAGCAGAAGAGGGTGTTTTGAAATGGTTTGGGCACATGGAGAGAATGAGTGAGGAAAGATTGACCAAGAGGATATATGTGTCGGAGGTGGAGGGAACGAGGAGAAGAGGGAGACCAAATTGGAGGTGGAAAGATGGAGTGAAAAAGATTTTGTGTGATCGGGGCCTGAACATGCAGGAGGGTGAAAGGAGGGCAAGGAATAGAGTGAATTGGAGCGATGTGGTATACCGGGGTTAATGTGCTGTCAGTGGATTGAATCAGGGCATGTGAAGCGTCTGGGGTAAACCATGGAAGGCTGTGTAGGTGTGTATATTTGCGTGTGTGGACGTATGTATATACATGTGTATGGGGGTGGGTTGGGCCATTTCTTTCGTCTGTTTCCTTGCGCTACCTCGCAAACGCGGGAGACAGCGACAAAGCAAAAGAAAAAAAAAAAAAAAATGTCTCATGGTGAGGTGCCTGAGGACTGGCGGAATGGTTTCATAGTGCCATTGTACAAAATCAAAGGGGATAAGAGTGAGAGCTCAAAATACAGATGCATAAGTATGTTAAGTATTCCTGGGAAATTATATGGGAGGGTATTGATTGAGATAGTGAAGGCATGTACAGAGCATCAGATTGCTGAAGACCAGTGTGGCTTCAGAGTGTTAGAGGATGTGTGTATCAGATGTTTGCTTTGAAGAATGTATGTGAGAAATACTTAGAAAAGCAAATGGATTTGTATGTAGCATTTACGGATCTGGAAAAGGCTTATGATAGAATTGATAGAGATGCTCTGTGGAAGGTATCAAGAATATATGGCGTGGGAGGTAAATTGTTAGAAGCAGTGAAAAGTTTTTATCGAGGATGTAAGGGATGTGTACGTGTAGGAAGAGAGGAAACTGATTGGTTGGTTCTCATTGAATGGTGGTTTGCGGCAGGGATGCGTGATGTCTCTATGGTTGTTTAATTTGTTTATGGATAGGGTTGTTAGGGAGGTGAATGCAAGAGTTTTGGAAACAGGGGCCGTTCTGTTGTGGATGAGAGAACTTGGGAAGTGAGTCAGTTGTTGTTCGCTGATGATACAGCGCTGGTGGCTGATTTGGGTGAGAAACTGCAGAAGCTGGTAACTGAGTTTGGAAAAGTGTGTGAAAGAAAAAAGCCGAGAGTAAATTGAATATGAGCAAGGTTATTAGGTACAGTCAGGTTGAGGGACAAGTCAATTGGGAGGTAAGTTTGAATGGAGAAAAACTTGAGGAAGTGAAGTGTTTTAGATATCTGGGAGTGGATTTGGCAGCGGATGGAGCCATGGAAGCGGAAGTGGTCACAGGGTGGGGAGACGGCGAAAGTTCTGGGGGCATTGAAGAATGTGAGGAAGCCAAGAACATTATCTAGGAAAGCAAAAATGGTTATGTTTGAAGGAATATTGGCTCCAAAAATGTTATATGGATGCGAGGCATGGGCTATAGATGGGGTTGTTCGGAGGAGGGTGGATATGTTGGAAATGATATATTTAAGAACAATATTTGGTGTGAGGCGGTTTGATCGAGTAAGTAATGAAAGGGTAAGATAGATGTATGGTAATAAAAAGAGTATGGTTGAGATAGCAGAAGAGGGTTTATTGAAATTGTTGGTCACATGGAGAAAATGAGTGAGGAAAGGTTGACAAAGAGGATATATGTGCCAGAGGTGGAGGGAACGAATAGAAGTGGGGAACCAAATTGGAGGTGGAAGGATGGAGTGAAGAAGATATTGAGGGATGGGGACCTGAACATGCAGGAGGGTGAGGAAAGGAACCTGGATGTTTTGGCTCTGAGTGAAACGAAGCTCAAGGGTAAAGGGGAAGAGTGGTTTGGGAATGTCTTCCGAGTAAAGTCAGGGGTTAGTGAGAGGACAAGAGCAAGGAGTAGCATTACTCCTGAGACAGGAGTGGTGGGAGTATGTGATAGAGTGTAAGAAAGTAAACTCTAGATTGATATGGGTAAAACTGAAACTAGATGGAGAGGGATGGGTGATTATTGGTGCCTATGCACCTGGGCATGAGAAGAAAGATCATGAGAGGCAAGAGGTTGGGGAGCAGTTGAGTGAGTGTGTTAGTAGTTTTGATGCGTGAGACTGGGTTATAGTGACGGGTGATTTGAATGCAAAGGTGAGTAATGTGGCAGTTGAGGGAATAATTGGTGTGCATGGGGTGTTCAGTGTTGTAAATGGAAATGGTGAACAGCTTGTAGATTTATGTGCTGAAAAAGGACCGGTGATTGGGAACACCTGGTTTAAAAAGAGGGATATACTTAAGTATACGTATGTAAGCAGGAAAGATGGTCAGAGAGCGTTACTGGACTACGTGTTAATTGATAGGCGCGCAAAAGAAAGACTTTTGGATGTTAATGTGTTGAGAGGTGCAACTGGAGGGATCTCTGATCATTATCTTGTGGATGCGAAGGTGAAGATTTGTAGAGGTTTTTATAAAAGAAGAATGTTGGGGTGAAAAGAGGGGTGAGAGTTAGTGAGCTTGGGAAGGAGACTTGTATGAGGAAGTACCAGAAGGGACTGTGTACAGAATGGAAAAAGGTGAGAACAAAGGACGTAAGGGGAGTGGGGGAGGAATGGGATGTATTTAGGGAAGCAGTGATGGCTTGCGCAAAAGATGCTTATGGCATGAGAAGCGTGGGAGGTGGGTTGATTAGAAAGGGTAGTGAGTAGTGGGGTGAAGAAGTAAGATTATCAGTGAAAGAGAAGAAAGAGGCATTTGGACGATTTTTGCAGGGAAATAATGCAAATGAGTGGGAGATGTATAAAAGAAAGAGGCAGGAGGTCAAGAGAGAGGTGTAAGAGGTGAAAAAGAGGGCAAATGAAAGATGGGGTGAGAGAGTATCATAAAATTTTAGGAAGAATAAAAAGATGTTTTGGAAGGAGGTAAATAAAGTGCGTAAGACGAGGGAAAAAATGGGAACTTCACTGAAGGGGGCAAATGGGGAGGTGATAACAAGTAGTGGTGATGTGAGGAGATGGAGTGAGTATTTTGAAGGTCTTTTGAATGTATTTGATGAGAGAGTGGCAGATATAGGGCTTTTTGGTCGAGGTGGTGTGCAAATTGAAAGGATTAGGGAAATTGATTTGATAAACAGAGATGTAGTAAAAGCTTTGCGGAAGATGAAAGTCGGCAAGGCAGCGGGTTTGGATGGTATTGCAGTGGAATTTATTAAAAAAGGGGATGACACTATTGTTGACTGGTTGGTAAGGTTATTTAATGTATGTATGTCTCATGGTGAGGCGCCTGAGGATTGGTGGAATGCTTGCATAGTGCCATTGTACAAAGGCAAAGGGGATAAGAGTGAATGCTCAAATTACAGATGTATAAGTTTGTTGAGTATTCCTGGGAAATAATATGGGAGGGTATTGATTGAGAGGGTGAAGGCACGTAAAGAGCATCAGATTGGGGAAGATTAGTGTGGTTTCAGAAGTGGTAGAGGATGTGTGGATCAGGTATTTGCTTTGAAAAATGTATGTGAGAATACTTAGAAAAGCAAGTGGATTTGTATGTAGCATCTATGGATCTGGAGAATGCATATGATAGAGTTGATAGAGATGCTCTGTGGAAGGTATTAAGAATATATCGTGTAAGATGTAGGTTGTTAGAAGCAGTGAAAAGTTTCATTGAGGATAAAAGGCATGTGTAAGTGTAGGAAGAGAGGAAACTGACTGTTTAATTTGTTTATGGATAGGGGTGTTAGGTAGGTGAATGTAACAGTTTTGGAAAGAGGGGCAAATATGCAGTCTGTTGTGAATGAGACAGCTTGGGAAATGAGTCAGTTGTTGTTCGTTGATGATATAGCGCTGGTGGCTGATTCGTATGAGAAACTGCAGAAGCTGGTGACTGAGTTTGGTAAAGTGTGTGAAAGAAGAAAGCTGAGAGTAAATGTGAATATGAGTAAGGTTGTTAGGAACAGTAGAAATGAGGGACAAGTCAATTGGGAGGTAAGTTTGAATGGAGAAAAACTGGAGGAAGTAAAGTGTTTTTTGGATATCTGGGAGTGGATTTGGCAGCGGATGGAACCATGGAAATGGAAGTGAATAATAGGGTCGGGGAGGGGGCGAAAGTTTTGTGAGCGTTGAAGAATGTGTGAAACTCGTGAACATTATCTTGGAAAGCAAAAATGGGTATATTTGAAGGAATAGTGTTTCCAACAATGTTATTTGGTTGCGAGGCGTGGGCTATGGATATGGTTGTACGTAGGAGGGTGGATGTGCTGTAAATGAGATGTTTGAGGATAATATGTGGTGTGCGATGGTTTGATCGAGTAAGTAATAATAGGATATGGGAGATGTGTGGTAATAAAAAGAGTGGGTTTGAGAGAGCCTAAGAGGATATATTGAATTATTTTGGTCACATAGAAAGAGTGAGTGAGGAAAGATTGACCAAGAGGATATATGTTTCAGAAGTGGAGGGAACGAGGAGAAGTGGGAGACCAAATTGGAGGTGCAAAGATGGAGTGAAAAAGATTTTGATTATCGGGGCGTCAACATGGAGGAGGGTGAAAGGCGTGCAAGGAATAGAATGAATTGGAACGATGTGATATACTAGGGTTGACTTGCTGTCAATGGATTAATCCAGTGCATGTGAAGCGTCTGGGGTAAACCATGGAAAGTTCTGTGGGGCGTGGATGTGGAAAGGGACCTATGGTTTCAGTGCATTATTACATGACAGCTAGAGACTGAGTGTGAACGAATGTGGCCTTTATCATCTTTTCCGGGCTCTATCTCGCGCACATGAGGGGGTAGGGGGTTGTTATATCATGTGTGGAGGGGTGGCGATGGGAATTAATAAAGGCAGACAGTATGAATTATGTACATGAGTATATATGTTTATGTCTGTAAGTTTATATATATGTATACGTTGAGATGTATAGGTATGTATATTTGCGTATGTGGACGTGTATGTACATACATGTGTATATGGGTGGTTTGGGCCATTCTTTCTTCTGTTTCCTTGTGATACCTCGCTAACGCGGGAGACAGAGACAAAGCAAAATAAATATAAAATATTTTTTTTTTTTTTTTTTTTTTTTTTTAACTATTCGCCATTTCCCGCGATAGCGAGGTAGCGTTAAGAACAGAGGACTGGGCCTTTTTTTGGAATATCCTCACCTGGCCCTCTCTGTTCCTTCTTTTGGAAAATTAAAAAAAAAAACGAGAGGGGAGGATTTCCAGCCCCCCGCTCCCTCCCCTTTTAGTCGCCTTCTACGACACGCAGGGAATACGTGGGAAGTATTCTTAATCCCCTATCCCCAGGGGATATATATATATATATATATATATATATATATATATATATATATATATATATATATATATATATATATATATATATATATATATATATATATATATATATATATATATATATATATATATAATCAGATAGAGGTATAAGTTTGTTGAGTATTCCTGGTAAATTATATGGGAGGGTATTGATTGAGAGGGTGAAGGCATGTACAGAGCACCAGATTGGGGAAGAGCAGTGTGGTTTCAGAAGTGGTAGAGGATATGTGGATCAGGTGTTTGCTTTGAAGAATGTATGTGAGAAATACTTAGAAAAGCAAATGGATTTGTATGTAGCATTTATGGATATGGAGAAGGCATAGAATAGAGTTGATAGAGATGCTCTGTGGAAGGTATTAAGAATATATGGTGTGGGAGGAAAGTTGTTAGAAGCAGTGAAAAGTTTTTATCGAGGATGTAAGGCATGTGTACGTGTAGGAAGAGAGGAAAGTGATTGGTTCTCAGTGAATGTAGGTTTGCGGCAGGGGTGTGTGATGTCTCCATGGTTGTTTAATTTGTTTATGGATGGGGTTGTTAGGGAGGTGAATGCAAGAGTTTTGGAAAGAGGGGCAAGTATGAAGTCTGTTGTGGATGAGAGAGTGTGGGAAGTGAGTCAGTTGTTGTTCGCTGATGATACAGCGCTGGTGGCTGATTCATGTGAGAAACTGCAGAAGCTGGTGACTGAGTTTGGTAAAATGTGTAAAAGAAGAAAGTTAAGAGTAAATGTGAATAAGAGCAAGGTAATTAGGTACAGTACGGTCGAGGGTCAAGTCAATTGGGAGGTGAGTTTGAATGGAGAAAAACTTGAGGAAGTAAAGTGTTTTAGATATCTGGGAGTGGATCTGGCAGCGTAAGGAACCATGGAAGCGGAAGTGGATCATAGGGTGGGGGAGGGGGCGAAAATTCTGGGAGCCTTGAAGAATGTGTGGAAGTCGAGAACATTATCTCGGAAAGCAAAAATGGGCATGTTTGAAGGAATAGTGGTTCCAACAATGTTGTATGGTTGCGAGGCGTGGGCTATGGATAGAGTTGTGCGCAGGAGGATGGATGTGCTGGAAATGAGATGTTTGAGGACAATGTGTGGTGTGAGGTGGTTTGATCGAGTAAGTAACGTAAGGGTGAGAGAGATGTCTGGAAATAAAAAGAGCGTGGTTGAGAGAGCAGAAGAGGGTGTTTTGAAATGGTTTGGGCACACGGAGAGAATGAGTGAGGAAAGATTGACCAAGAGGATATATGTGTCGGAGGTGGAGGGAACGAGGAGAAGTGGGAGACCAAATTGGAGGTGGAAAGATGGAGTGAAAAAGATTTTGTGTGATCGGGGCCTGAACATGCAGGAGGGTGAAAGGAGGGCAAGGACTAGAGTGAATTGGATCGATGTGGTATACCGGGGTTGACGTGCTGTCAGTGGATTGAATCAGGGCATGTGAAGCGTCTGGGGTAAACCAAGGAAAGCTGTGTAGGTATGTATATTTGCGTGTGTGGACGTATGTATATACATGTGTATGGGGGTGGGTTGAGCCAGTTCTTTCGTCTGTGTCCTTGCGCTACCTCGCAAACGCGGGAGACAGCGACAAAGCAAAAAAAAGAAAAAAAAAAGAATATATATATATATATATATATATATATATATATATATATATATATATATATATATATATATATATATATATATATATATATATATCATGTGTGGCGGCAGGAATGGATGAATATGAATATGTACATGTCTGTGTATGTATTGTATGTATACGTAGAAATTTATAGGTATGTATATGTGCGTGTGTGGGCGTTTATGTATATACATGTGTATGTGGGCCATTCTTTCGTCTGTTTCCTTGCGCTACCTCGCTAACCCGGGAGACTGTGTCAAAGTATGCTATATACATATATATATATATATATATATATATATATATATATATATATATATATATATATATATATATATATATATATATATATATATATATATATATATGTATATGTACATATATATAAAGTTATACCTCTGTAATTTGAGCACTCACTCTTATCCCCTTTGCCTTTGTACAACATATATATATATATATATATATATATATATATATATATATATATATATATATATATATATATATATATATATATATATATATATATATATATACATATTTATATATATATATATATATATATATATATATATATATATATATATATATATATATATATATATATATTTTTTTTTTTTTTTTTTTTTGCTTTGTCGCTGTCTCCCGCGTTTGCGAGGTAGCGCAAGGAAACAGACGAAAGAAATGGCCCAACCCACCCCCATACACATGCATATACATACGTCCACACACGCAAATATACATACCTACACAGCTTTCCATGGTTTACCCCAGACTCTTCACATGCCTTGATTCAATCCACTGACAGCACGTCAACCCCGGTATACCACATATATATATATATATATATATATATATATATATATATATATATATATATATATATATATATATATATATATACATTTTTTTTTTTTCTTTATTTTGCTTTGTCGCTGTCTCCCGCGTTTGCGAGGTAGCGTAAGCAAACAGACGAAAGAATGGCCCAACCCGCCCACATACACATGTATGTACATACACGTCCCCCACGCAAATATACATACCTATACATCTCAATGTACACATATATATACAGAAAGAGACATATACATATATTCACATGTACATAATTCATACCGTCTGCCATTATCTATTCCCATCGCCACCTCACCACACATGGAATAACAACCCCCTCCCCCCTCATGTGTGCAAGGAAGCGCTTGGAAAAGACAACAAAGGCCCCATTCGTTCACACTCAGTCTCTAGCTGTTATATAATAATGCACCGAAACCACAGCTCCCTTTCCACATCCAGGCCCCACAGAACTTTCCATGGTTTACCCCAGACGCTTCACATGCCCTGGTTCAATCCTTTGACAGCCTGTCGACCCCGGTATACCACATCGTTCCAATTAACTCTATTCCTTGCACGCCTTTCACCCTCCTGCATGTTCACGCCGCGATCACTCAAAATCTTTTTCACTCCATCTTTCCACCTCCAATTTGGTCTCCCACTTCTTCTCGTTCCCTCCACCTTTGACACATATATCCTCTTGGTCAATCTTTCCTCACTCATTCTCTCCATGTGACCAAAACATTTCAAAACACCCTCCTCTGCTCTCTCAACCACACACTTTTTATTTCCACACATCTCTCCTACCCTTACCTTACTTAATCACACCACATATTGTCCTCAACCATCTCATTTCCAGCACATCCACCCTCCTGCGAACAACTCTGTGCATAACCCACGCCTTGCAGCCATACAATATTGCTGGAACCACTATTCCTTCAAACATACCCATTCTTTCTTTCCGAGATAATGTTCTCGACTTCCAAACATTCTTCAAAGCTCCAGGAATTTTCGCCCCCTCCCCCACCCTATGATTCACTTCCGCTTCCATGGTTCCATCCGCTGCCAGATCCACTCCCAGATATATAAAACACTTTACTTTCTCCAGTTTTTCTCCATTCAAACTTACCCCCCAGTTGACTTGACCCTCAACCCTACTGTACCTAATTACCTTGCTCTTATTCACATTTACTCTTAACTTTCTTCTTTCACACACTTTACCAAACTCAGTCACCAGCTTCTGCCGTTTCTCACATGAATCAGCCACCAGCGCTGTATCATCAGCGGACAACAACTGACTCACTTCCCAAGCTGTCTCTTTCACAACAGACTGCATACTTGCTCCTCTTTCCAAATCTCTTGCATTCACCTTCCTAACAACCCCATCCATAAACAAATTAAACAACCATGGAGACATTACACACCCCTGCCGCAAACCTGCATTCCCTGAGGACCAATCACTTTCCTCTCTTCGTACATGTACACATGCCTTACATCCTCGATAAAAACTTTTCACTGCTTCTAACAACTTGCCTCCCACACCATATATTCTTAATACCTTCCACAGAGCATCTCTATCAACTCTATCATATGCCTTCTCCAGATCCATAAATGCTACATACAAATCCATTTGTTTTTCTAAGTATTTCTCACATACATTCTTCAAAGCAAACACCTGATCCACACATCCTCTACCTTTTCTGAAACCACACTGCTCTTCCCCAGTCTGATGCTCTGTACATGCCTTCACCCTCTCAATCAATACCCTCCCATATAATTTACCAGGAATACTCAACAAACTTATACCTCTGTAATTTGAGCACTCACTCTTATCCCCTTTGCCTTTGTACAATGGCACTATGCACGCATTCCGCCAATCCTCAGGCACCTCACAATGAATCATACATACATCAGATATCCTTCCCAACCAGTCAACAGTACAGTCACCTCCTTTTTTAATAAATTCCACTGCGACACCATCCAAACCCGCTGCCTTGCCGGCCTTTACCTTCCGGAAAGCTTTTACTACCTTTTCTCTGTTTACCAAATCATTCTCCCTAACCCTCTCACTTTGCACACCACCTCGACCAAAACACCCTATATCTGCCACACTATCATCAAACACATTCAGTAAACCTTCAAAATACTCACTCCATCTCCTTCTTACATCACCACTACTTGTTATCATCTCCCCATTAGCCCCCTTCACTGAAGTTCCCATTTGCTCCCTTGTCTTACGCACTTTATCGAAATGCTTCCAAAACATCTTTTTATTCTCTCTATAATTTAATGATACTCTCTCACCCTAACTCTTATTTGCCCTCTTTTTCACCTCTTGCACCTTTCTCTTGACCTCCTGCCTCTTTCTTTTATACATCTCCCACTCATTTGCATTTTTTCCCTGCAATAATCGTCCAAATGCCTCTCTCTTCTCTTTCACTAATAATGTTATTTCTTTATCCCACCACTCACTACCCTTTCTAATCAACCCACCTCCCACGCTTCTCATGCCGTAAGCATCTTTTGTGCAAGCCATCACTGCTTCCCTAAATACAACCCATACCTCCCCCACTCCCCTTACCTCCATTGTTCTCACCTTTTTTCTTTCTGTACTCAGTCTCTCCTGGTACTTCCTCACACAAGTCTCCTTCCCAAGCTCACTTACTCTCACCACTCTCTTCACCCCAACATTCTCTCTTCTTTTCTAAAAACCTCTACAATTCTTCACCTTCGCCTCCAGAAGATAATGATCAGACATCCCTCCAGTTGCACCTCTCAGCGCATTAGCATCCAAAAGTCTCTCTTTCGCGCGCCTATCAATTGACACGTAATCCGATAACGCTCTCTGGCCATTTTTCCTACTTACATACGTATACTTATGTATATCTCGCTTTTTAAACCAGGTGTTCCCAATCACCAGTCCTTTTTCAGCACATAAATCTACAAGCTCCTCACCATTTCCATTTACAACACTGAACACCCCGTGTATACCAATTATTCCCTCAACTGCCACATTACTCACCTTTGCATTCAAATCACCCATCACTATAACCTGGTCTTGTGCATCAAACCACTAACACACTCATTCAGCTGCTCCCAAAACACTTGCCTCTCATGATCTTTCTTCTCATGCCCAGGTGCATATGCACCAATAACCACCCATCTCTCTCCATCAACTTTCAGTTTTACCCATATCAATCTAGAATTTACTTTCTTACATTCTATCACATACTCCCACAACTCCTGTTTCAGGAGTAGTGCTACTCCTTCCCTTGCTCTTGTCCTCTCACTAACCCCTGACTTTACTCCCAAGACATTCCCAAACCACTCTTCCCCTTTACCCTTTAGCTTTGTTTCACTCAGAGCCAGAACATCCAGGTTCCTTTCCTCAAACATACTACCTATCTCTCCTTTTTTCTCATCTTCGTTACATCCACACACATTTAGACACCCCAATCTGAGCCTTCGAGGAGGATGAGCACTCCCCGCGTGACTCCTTCTTCTGTTTCCCCTTTTAGAAAGTTAAAATACAAGGAGGGGAGGGTTTGTGGCCCCCCGCTCCCGTCCCCTTTAGTTGCCTTCAATGACACGTGAGGAATGCGTGGGAAGTATTCTTTCTTCCCTATCCCCAGGGATATATATATATATATATATATATATATATATATATATATATATATATATATATATATATATATATATATATATATATATATATATATATATATATATATATATATATATATATATATATATATATATATATATATATATATGTATATATATATATATATATATATATATATATATATATATATATATATATATATATATATATATATATATATATATATATATATATATATATATATATATATATATATATATATATATATATATATATATATATATATATAAAGGTTAAAAGGCCGGACAGCACGAGTATAAATCTCTCTCCCCGTAACCCAGAAATAGTAAACACACTCACGCACACACACATACACACAGATATATGTCCTGCTACTCACCACCTTTCCGGTCATCCATCATGTGCCCCTCAGACCTCGTCTTTCTCTCATATCTTCCAGGTCGTTGGCCACGGATGCCACAGGGGTGACCGAGAGGAGCCACCGTCCGCCGACCCGGAAGCAGTTACTCCCACCATCCGGCACAACCCGGCCACTGTGGGTGTGTATCTTGATGGTCTCTTCCGGCTACGAGTGGGTCAGGAGAACGGGGAGGACAACTGATAATTCCTGTGTTGGAATATGACGTAGATGGTTACTTGAGTCTCATATTGATTATGATTCAGATTTGTGAACAATGTTCTGAATGTATTAAGATGTCTGTTGTTGAAGTATTATAGATAAAGAGGGGAATAGGATAGTAAGAAGAGTAGAAACGTGAGAAAGATAAAAGAAAAGACTTCACACAGGAGGGGATTTTGCCAAAAGTCAGGGCTGGCGGGTAGCGTTCATCGTAGGAAATTTTGAAATTATGAAAGACGAATTCGTGAGCGACGTGTTATCAAGTGCCACGTGTGAGATGGATGGGGCATTCGTATGTTTGTGGACTGAAAGGCAGCATCCCCCATATGGTTGAGATGAAAAGAAAAGACAGGTATCTGAACTAAAGGAATGAATCTTGACAGCCACTGAAGAGCTGGCTCGCCGAGAAGCTATTGCTCCTTTAGATACATTTCCCTCCTAATACTTCTCGTTGACTTACTAACAACTACACCTGATGAAACTTCTCTTAACCCAGAGACATCATTAGAATTGATCTGTAGGTTGAGCTTTACATAACGTCATCACGACCGATGTTGTTAAGTCTAACAAGAACTAGACTAATTCTAGCTGGTTTAGCTTGCCTTAGAATTAAGAGACCATAACATATTTCTTCAGCATCTCTCTTGATAGGAATGAATGAAGAATGTCAGCAAATCTACTTCGGCAGGAGATGAATATTGTCTCCTCTCGCTGACACATCTGCTGAGGAGGGTTTCATCATCTGTTTTTACCATCTCGTTTTAATCAATCTTTATCCTTCATTGGCTATATTTTAACTGAGTTCTTTAAATACCGATTATCTGCTTCCTCTACGCCATCTTAATACTGGTTCGCATGATCATGGTCCCTTTCGCCACCTTCTTCAGTAGCGTCTTACTTTCTGGTGACGTACTTCACACGGACACGTTCTTTCGCCTGTCACCTGTACTCACCTCCTACTGTACACGATTTAATCCCAGTCAGTTTAGCCTGATGGCTAAACGTAGTTCTTTTGTTGGTATTCCGTTATCTTCTCAATCCTTATATTGTCCACCAAAATTTTTCACTCACCTGCCTCATCACTTCGAGTGAGGTTCAACTTGTTTCTTTCTGAGGTACCTGTGAAGGGAAGCGTAATTGCTTCCACACCACCGTCTGACGACTACTGAGAAAATACTAATCTTTTTCGATAATTAGTTCCAGTAATCATCTGATGAGTAGCATGTGTTCGCGTGCGGTATTTGTAGAAACTGATATAAAAGTCATTCATAAATCAACGTTATAAGTTTATTGCAAGGACAACCTGGTGTGTAGAGGTTATTCATATGCACCTTACACTTAAACTGAGGTTATTTGTCGTAAGGTTTCTGTCTTAATGCTCGACGACATTTACAAGGTACTGAGTGAAATCTCTCTATCAAGTCATGATAGACCACAAGAAAAGAAAAAAGTGTATGTGATAAAAAAGTACCAATAACAAAGGTAAAATGTTTCCTTTTTATTTACCTCTTTTTCGCAAAGATAACAAAAATTTCATATCTTAATCATATAACCTGTGTTTATGTACTTCATTTATGTAAATTATTTCTTCTTTAGGAAATATTTTCCTATTTGCTCCTGCAACATTTCTCTGTTTTTGACCACAACTTTGAAGAAAAAAAATTGAAGTTGGTCTCCGCATGAGGGTAATTCATGATCATTGTATTGCTATAGTTGTCAACGTAGACACAATAGCGAGAAGAATGAGGGACATTTTATAACCCCAGGAGCACCTCCGGAGCGTTAAGCGTGGAAATTAATGAGGCGAGTAAAAGGCGAAATGGAGCCATTTTGGGACATTTATCTTAACAATGTCTTCCCTCATGTATCAACAGGATCACAATGACCTTTTTATTATTATTATTTTACTGTTATATTCGTATGTATTTTCATCCCACTTGTGTCTTGTTGTATCTCCTATCCACAAGAATTCTTAACCCGTCTGTATTTTATTCTGAATTCTTTAAAACTCACCTTAAATGATAAAATTAGAAACGTTTCAGTTGAAAATTTGTTGTGCCTTCAGCTGAGAACGAATATTTCAACAACATTATGAAACCCGTCACATTTCACACAGACGTATCTCAGATATCATAAGAATATCAAGATAACAAACACGTCGATCACATTGTGTACCATGGGAATGAACCAGCGGCCTGGCCCGGCCCAGCACCACTCCCCGACCAGCGACCCCACCACAGTAAACAAAGACGGAACGGACAACACCAGCCCTGTGGATTCTGCCATAGTTTACCCACGATGGAGATAAACGTGGGAGAATGTTTGCTGTCTGTACTGGTCCGTGAGGTTAGTGCCGTAGTGCCAGCCGAGGATGACGTATGTTGTATTGTATCACTGCTTGACCATATTGTTGGGTTGTAGTCGCGATCACCACCACGGCCGCCGCTGTCCCCCTTCCCAGCCTCTCATGGGCGGCCATTGTCCAGCCTGGTCAGTGGATGACTTTCATTGTGTTGTGTTGTGTTGAGTAGCACTTGACACTCGTTGGAGTATTTGATCAGTGTTTGTTTAACATTAATGCTGTGAGAACGTGGAAGAGACTTGAATTTCTATGACCTTTCTACGCAGAATAAACAATGATTTTGATATCCCTTGTTGTAGTTCAAAACACACACACACACACGCACACACGAACACACACACACACACACACACACACACACACACACACACACACACTCACGCTGACCATGAGACACAACGGTCCAGCCTGGGCATAGCATTCGGCCTACACCCGACCCAGGTGTTCATCCTCTCCTCGGAGTTGGTCGATAGATGTGTATCTATCCTAGGATGAAGTGTTTCTGAGCTAGTTTGGTCATAAGAGTAAGAACATGGTAATATGGTCAATTCAAAGAGCCGAAGAAACACGAAGGCCACATTAATGGTGACAGATTACTGATGCCTGACTCCTGGTGTCCCACAACTCCTGGTGTCAGACTGGTGGTAAAAGACCAATGATATCGGGCTACTGGTGTCAGACTATTGATATCGGGCTACTGGTGTCAGACTATTGATATCGGGCTACTGGTGTCAGACTATTGATAAAGGGCTACTGGCGTCAGACTATTGATATCGGGCTACTGGTGTCAGACTATTGATATCGGGCTACTGGTGTAAGCCAATTGATATCGGGCTACTGGTATCAGACTATCAATATCGGGCTACTGGTGTCAGACTATTGATACCGGGCTACTGGTGTCAGACTATTGATATCGGGCTGCTGGTGTAAGCCTATTGATATCGGGCTA
>NC_092236.1:41692729-41702729 GCF_036320965.1 Panulirus ornatus
TAACGTAAGGGTAAGAGAGATGTGTGGAAATAAAAAGAGCGTGGTTGAGAGAGCAGAAGAGGGTGTTTTGAAGTGGTTTGGGCACATGGAGAGAATGAGTGAGGAAAGATTGACCAAGAGGATATATGTGTCGGAGGTGGAGGGAACGAGGAGAAGAGGGAGACCAAATTGGAGGTGGAAAGATGGAGTGAAAAAGATTTTGTGTGATCGGGGCCTGAACATGCAGGAGGGTGAAAGGAGGGCAAGGAATAGAGTGAATTGGAGCGATGTGGTATACCGGGGTTGACGTGCTGTCAGTGGATTGAATCAGGGCATGTGAAGCGTCTGGGGTAAACCATGGAAAGCTGTGTAGGTATGTATATTTGCGTGTGTGGACGTATGTATATACATGTGTATTGGGGGGGGGGGGGGTTGGGCCATTTCTTTCGTCTGTTTCCTTGCGCTACCTCGCAAACGCGGGAGACAGCGACAAAGTATAAAAAAAAAAAAAAAAAATATATATACATATGTATATATATATGCTTGCATAGTGCCATTGTACAAAGGCAAAGGGGATAAGAGTGAGTGGTCAAATTACAGAGGTATAAGTTTGTTGAGTATTCCTGGTAAATTATATGGGAGGGTATTGATTGAGAGGGCGAAGGCATGTACAGAGCATCAGATTGGGGAAGAGCAGTGTGGTTTCAGAAGTGGTAGAGGATGTGTGGATTAGGTGTTTGCTTTGAAGAATGTATGTGAGAAATACTTAGAAAAGCAAATGGATTTGTATGTAGCATTTATGGATCTGGAGAAGGCATATGATAGAGTTGATAGAGATACTCTGTGGAAGGTATTAAGAATATATGGTGTGTAAGGCAAGTTGTTAGAAGCAGTGAAAAGTTTTTATTAAGGATGTAAGGCATATGTACGTGTAGGAAGAGAGGAAAGTGATTGGTTCTCAGTGAATGTAGGTTTGCGGCAGGGGTGTGTGATGTCTCCATGGTTGTTTAATTTGTTTATGGATGGGGTTGTTAGGGAGGTGAATGCAAGAGTTTTGGAAAGAGGGGCAAGTATGCAGTCTGTTGTGGATGAGAGAGCTTGGGAAGTGAGTCAGTTGTTGTTCGCTGATGATACAGCGCTGGTGGCTGATTCATGTGAGAAACTGCAGAAGCTGGTGACTGAGTTTGGTAAAGTGTGTGAAAGAAGAAAGTTAAGAGTAAATGTGAATAAGAGCAATGTTATTAGGTACAGTAGGGTTGAGGGTCAAGTCAATTGGGAGGTGAGTTTGAATGGAGAAAAACTGGAGGAAGTAAAGTGTTTTAGATATCTGGGAGTGGATCTGGCAGCGGATGGAACCATGGAAGCGGAAGTGGATCATAGGGTGGGGGAGGGGGCAAAAATCCTGGGAGCCTTGAAGAATGTGGAAGTCGAGAACATTATCTCGGAAAGCAAAAATGGGTATGTTTGAAGGAATAGTGGTTCCAACAATGTTGTATGGTTGCGAGGCGTGGGCTATGGATAGAGTTGTGCGCAGGAGGATGGATGTGCTGGAAATGAGATGTTTGAGGACAATGTGTGGTGTGAGGTGGTTTGATCGAGTAAGTAACGTAAGGGTAAGAGAGATGTGTGGAAATAAAAAGAGCGTGGTTGAGAGAGCATAAGAGGGTGTTTTGAAATGGTTTGGGCACATGGAAAGAATGAGTGAGGAAAGATTGACCAAGAGGATATATGTGTCAGAGGTGGAGGGAACGAGGAGAAGTGGGAGACCAAATTGGAGGTGGAAAGATGGAGTGAAAAAGATTTTGTGTGATCGGGGCCTGAACATGCAGGAGGGTGAAAGGCGGGCAAGGAATAGAGTGCATTGGATCGATGTGGTATACCGGGGTTGACGTGCTGTTAGTGGATTGAATCAGGGCATGTGAAGCGACTGGGGTAAACCATGGAAAGCTGTGTAGGTATGTTTATTTGCGTGTGTGGACGAATGTATATACATGTGTATGGGGGTGGGTTGGGCCATTTCTTTCATCTGTTTCCTTGCGCTACCTCGCAAACGCGGGAAACAGCGACAAAGCAAAAAAAAAAAATATATATATATATATATATATATATATATATATATATATATATATATATATATATATATATATATATATATATATATATATATATATATATGTATATATTTTCTTTTTTTTTCTTTTTCTTTTTTATTTCATTTTATTATACTTTGTCGCTGTCTTCAGCGTTAGCAAGGTAGCGCAAGGAAACAGACGAAAGAATGACCCAACCCACCCACATACACATGTATTTACATGCACGTCCACACACGCATATATACATACCTATATATTTCAAGGTATACATGTATATACATACACAGACATATATATGTATACACATGTACATGATTTATTCCTCCTGCCTTCATTCATTCTCTTTGCCACCCCGCCACACATGAAATAACCCCCTCCCCCCGCACGCGCGCGAGGTAGCGCTAGGAAAAAGACAACAAAGGCCAGCATTCGTTCACACTCAGTCTCTAGCTGTCACGTGTGACGCACCGAAACTACAGCTCCCTTTCCACATCCAGGCCCCACAAAAATTTATATGGTTTACCCCAGACGCTTCACATGCCCTGGTTCAGTCTATTGACAGAACGTCGACCCCGGTGTACCACATCGTTGCAATTCACTCTTTTCCTTGCACGACTTTCACTCTACTGTATGTTCAGGCCCCGATCACTCAAAATCTTTTTCACTCCATCTTTCCACCTCCAATTTGGTCTCCTGCTTCTCCTCGTTCCCTCCACCTCTGACACATATATCCTCCTTGTCAATCTTTCCTCAATCATTCTCTCCATGTAACAAAACCATTTCAAAACACCCTCTTCTGCTCTCTCAACCATACTCCTCTTATTACCACACATCTCTCAACCTTTCATTACTTACTCGATCAACAGACTTCACTTCACATATTGTCCTCAAACATTTCATTTCCACCACATCCACTCCCCTCCGCACAACCCTATCTATAGCCCGCTTCTCACAACCTTATAACATTGTTGGAACCACTATTCCTTCAAATATACCCATTTTTGCTCTCCAAGATAACGTTCTCGCCTTCCACACACGCTTCAACACTCCCAGAACCTTCGCCACCCCACCCACCCTGTGAGCCACTTCCGCTTCCATGGTTCCATCCGCCGTCAAATCCACTCCCAGATATCTAAAACACTTCACTTCCTCCAGTTTTTCTCCATTCAAACTTACCTCCCAATTGACTTGCCCCTCAACCCTACTGAATCTAATACCTTGCTCTTACTTACATTTACTTTCAACTTTCTTCTTTGACACACTTTACCATACTCAGTCAACAACTTCTCAATTTTCTCACCCGAATAAGCCACCAGCAGTGTATCATCAGCGAACAACTGACTCATTTACCAAGCCCTCTCATCCACAACAGACAGCATTCTTGCCCCACTTTCCAAAACTCTTGCATTTACCTCCTTAAGAACCCACAGCATATACTCTTAATACCTTCCACAAAGCATGTCTATCAACTCTATCATGTGCCTTTTCCAGATCTATAAAGGCTAAATACAAATCCATCTGTTTTTCTAGATATTTCTTACATACATTCTTCATAGCAAGCACCTGATCCACACATCCTCTACCACTTCTGAAACCACACTGCTCTTCCCCAGTATGATGCTCTGTACATGCTTTCACCCTCTCAATCAGTGCTCTCCCATATAATTTCCCAGGAATGCTCAACAAACTTATACCTCCGTAATTTGAACACTCACATTTATTCCCGTTTACCTTTGCACAATGGGACTATGCATGCCTTTCGCCAATCCTCAGGCACTCCAACATGAACCTACATATATTGAATATCCTTACCAACCAGTCAACAACACAGTCACCCCCTTTTTTGATAAATTTCACTGCAATACCTTCCAAACCCGCCGCCTTGCCGGCTTTCATCTTCCGCAAAGCTTTCACTACCTCCTCTTTGTTTACCAAACCTTTCTCCCTGACCCTTTCACTTCGCACACCACTTTGACCAAAGCACCCTATATCTGCCACTCTATCATCAAACATATTCAATAAACCTTCAAAATACTCACTTCATCTTCTCACTTCATCACTACTTGTTATTATCTCCCCATTGGCCCAATTCACCGATGTTCCCATTTGTTCTCTTGTCTTACGCACTTGTTTTACCTCTTTTCAAAACACCTTTTTATTCTCCCTAAAATTTAATGATATTCTCTCACCGCAACTCCCATTCGCCTTCTTTTTCACCTCTTGCACCTTTCTCTTGACATGCTTTTTTCTTTATACATCTCCCAGTCATTTGCACTACTTCCCTGCAGAGATCGTCCAAACGCCTCTATTTTCTCTTTCACTAACAATCTTACTTCATCCCACCACTCACTACCCTTTCTAATCTGCCCACCTTCTCCCTTTCTCATAGCAGAAGCATCTTTTGCGCAAGCCATCACTGCTTCCCTAAACACATCCCATTCCTCCCCCACTCCCCTATGTCATTTGCTCTCACCTTTTTCCATTCTGCACTCAATATCTCCTGGTACTTCCTTACAAAAGTCTCCTTTCCAAGCTCACTTACTCTTACCACTCTCTTCACCCCAACATTCTCTTTTCTTTTCTGAAAACCTCAACATATCTTCACCTTCGCCTCCACAAGATAATGATCAGACATCCCTCCATTTGCCCCTCTCAGCACATTAACATCCAAAAGTCTCTCTTTCACGCGCCTATCAATTAGCTCGTAATCCAGTAATGCTTTCTGGCCATATCTCCTACTTACATACGTATATTTATGTATATCTCTCTTTATGAAGTGGTATTCCCAATCACCAGTCCTTTTTCAGCTCACAAATATACAAGCTCTTCAACATTTCCATTTACAACACTGAGCACCCCCATGTCCACCAACTATTCCTTCAACTGCCACGTTGCACACTTTTGCATTCAAATCTCCCATCACTATAAACCGGTCTCGTGCATCAAAGCTGCAAACACACTCAATCAGCTGCTCCCAAAACACTTGCTGCCTCTCATGATCTTTTTTCCGATGCATATACACCATTTCCCACGTTAGCGAAGTAGCGTTAAGAACAGAGGACTAGGCCTTTAAGGGAATATCCTAAATTGGACCCCCTCTCTGTTCCTTCTTTTGGAAAATTAAAAACGGTAGAGGAGGATTTTCAGCCCCCAGCTCCCTTCCCGTTTAGTCGCGTTTTACGACACGCAGGGAATTCTTGGGAAGTATTCTTCCCCTATATATATATATATATATATATATATATATATATATATTTTTTTTTTTTTTTTTTGCTTTGTCGCTGTCTCCCGCGTTTGCGAGGTAGCGCAAGGAAACAGACGAAAGAAATGGCCCAACCCCCCCCCCCCCAATACAAATGTATATACATACGTCCACACACGCAAAATATACATACCTACACAGCTTTCCATGGTTTACCCCAGACGCTTCACATGCCTTGATTCAATCCACTGACAGCACGTCAACCCCGGTATACCACATCGCTCCAATTCACTCTATTCCTTGCCCTCCTTTCACCCTCCTGCATGTTCAGGCCCCGATCACACAAAATCTTTTTCACTCCATCTTTCCATCTCCAATTCGGTCTCCCTCTTCTCCTCGTTCCCTCCACCTCCGACACATATATCCTCTTGGTCAATCTTTCCTCACTCATTCTCTCCATGTGCCCAAACCATTTCAAAACACCCTCTTCTGCTCTCTCAACCACGCTCTTTTTATTTCCACACATCTCTCTTACCCTTACACTACTTACTCGATCAAACCACCTCACACCACACATTGTCCTCAAACATCTCATTTCCAGCACATCCATCTTCCTGCGCACAACTCTATCCATAGCCCACGCCTCGCAACCATACAACATTGTTGGAACCACTATTCCTTCAAACATATCCATTTTTGCTTTCCGAGATAATGTTCTCGACTTCCACACATTCTTCAAGGCTCCCAGAATTTTCGCCCCCTCCCCCACCCTATGATCCACTTCCGCTTCCATGGTTCCATCCGCTGCCAGATCCATTTCCAGATATCTAAAACACTTCACTTCCTCCAGTTTTTCTCCATTCAAACTCACCTCCCAATTGACTTGACCCTCAACCCTACTGTACCTAATAACCTTGCTCTTATTCACATTTACTCTTAACTTTCTTCTTTCACACACTTTACCAAACTCAGTCACCAGCTTCTGCAGTTTCTCACATGAATCAGCCACCAGCGCTGTATCATCAGCGAACAACAACTGACTCACTTCCCAAGCTCTCTCATCCCCAACAGACTTCATACTTGCCCCTCTTTCCAAAACTCTTGCATTCACCTCCCTAACAACCCCATCCATAAACAAATTAAACAACCATGGAGACATCACACACCCCTGCCGCAAACCTACATTCACTGAGAAGCAATCATATATATATATATATATATATATATATATATATATATATATATATATATATATATATATATATATATATATATATATTATCCAGTTTCTTACAGGTTACTTGCGTCAAGGACATTAGTCTATAACTGAGCGTCTCCATTAGGACTCATTTATTTACAGATTGGTATAACGATTCCCCCTTTCCACTCCCTGGGCAATTTTTCCTTCTTCAGTGGCAACCTGTACACTATATTCTGGTTCTTTACAACTGAAATCCCATCATTATTGGCACTTTAACCTCTCTAGGAAAATCTTCATTTTTACTTCTCTGTTAGTATTGCACGTTTGCCCTAATTCCTTAAATTCTATTAAGGATTATGTAATATTATTGCTATGCACTTTTTTCCTAAAGTTACTCATCAAATTATGTATTTCTTATATGGGCCATTCTTCACTATTCCTTGAGGCCAAAGATTGTCTCTTATCAAAAGGGCCAATGCTCCTCCTCCTTTGTCTTGTCTTTCTCTTCTAACTAACACACATCTTTGTGAACAGAATAAATGAGCTCTTATCTCTCTAGCAGCATTAGGTGCGTTTTTGCTATTACGGTTCTTAAATTCTGGAACTTTACCGTTCACTACTTTTTCATCTCCATTTGTTTCCATTACTTCCAATCACGTTTTTCCATCACTTATTCCCGAGTTTTTCAGTGGCGCTGGTGAGGCTGTTCCGTATTTTTGCCTTCTGGCTATATTCTCTCTCTCTCTCTCTCTCTCTCTCTCTCTCTCTCTCTCTCTCTCTCTCTCTCTCTCTCTCTCTCTCTCTCCATCACCTCTCATGAAGACCCATATGAATTTCTTTTCTCTAGATTTCTGAGACTTCGTCACTAAGTGCCAGTTGGTGCTGTCCATATCCCCAATTCTCCCTATATTTTTGAAACACAAATGTGATCCGCATGACCATAGACCTTGGGATTCTTTTTATCAGCATTCTATCTATTTACACCATTTCCTATATATCGAATATTTTCTTTTTTTTTTCTTACGTTGGAGGCTCCAGTCACGGACATAAAGTCCACATCAAGGCTGGGTCTTAAATGAAATATAGAGATGATTATGAAAGTGGAAAAAAGAGACAAGGGAAAGTATTTACGGAACTTGGAGGAAGTGAAAACCTTGTCTTTTAAAATATGTCTGTTCACAGTTATTGGGAAAGACATGAGAAGGTAGAGAGTTCCAAAGCTTCCAGATGTAGGGAAAGAGTTATCAAAACGGCCCACACTTGAGTTGCCAAGTGCCACACAGTACTCATGTGAAACAGTAGCTTCCCAAGTATTGCGTGTTCTAGCCAGTGGTAGGGTCACACCAGTAGCATACTCTTGGGAGAGAAAACAAAGGGAAAGTAAGCCAACATTTCAGCGTAGGGCAAGGAGGTCAAGTTTTGAAGTTAAATTAGGAGAATTTATGATTCGGTCTGCTTTCGACTTAACTCGTCAAGTAAGGATGCAGAGCTAGAATCACCTCATATATGAGGGCAGTACTCCATACAAAGACCAATCAATCCTTTGTATAAACGGAACAACTGTTCAGAGGAAAAGAAATTTCGACATATAAACAGAAATCCCAGTTTCTTAGAAGCAGACTTATCTATCTCCATAAAGTGTGGTGCTAGTACGTAAGTCATCAGTAATTTTCATGTATTAAACTATTGCTTCATCAATCTACCTAATTTTGATGGTACTCACTTTCCGCTAAATCCAACAATGTTGACTCGTCAACCTCGACGTTACTGGTTTTTTCTAAAGTCTCCGGATTTACCAACAAACCTGGATAAGGTAACACTACTTCCTTAATCCTGGACCATAGATATCCACAGTTGTTGTGTCTCTAGCAGCTTCACTTGATTCCCTGATTTCTTCTGCTTCGACGGCCGCCCTGGGTCTCTTTTTCTCTGCTCCTTTTTCCCGCTCACTATTATGAACAGTCTTTCTACCCTGTGTCATGGACGTTTTCTATTGATAAATTGGTCTCTATGGACATCCAGTAATGACTTTTCCTTTTTTTTTCTTTTCCTTTTCCCTCCTTCATTCATTCTACATTCTTTCCTCTGCATATATTTTTGGTAAATCCCCTTAGATGAACTGATTCTGTGTTCATACCATGCGGCTACATTTTTTTTCGGAACCTTAATTTCCTCTCCTGCCTGATAACATTTTTCATGTTCTTTGGTTTCACTTCTCACAGTCTTACTCCTCTTCTCCAACTGTGTTAACCTCTGATCCTCATTTTCTGTATTTTTTTTTTCATTTCTAGCCATATTGTCTCTTATTACGCATTCTTTATTTCCCCTTTCATCCTCCTTACTTTGGGTCCTGTCACAACTATCTGTTCATGGTACTTTCTCTCTGAATACATTTCTGACTTAGAGACAGAACTGAAAATTAACAAAACTTCTACCTAGCTTGGCTGGATATGCATGATAATAGGCTTAACCTAAACTGAACTAATTGGAGGATCTGGATTTCCTTGCCCTCGCCTATAATCAGCCACTAGCTTAGTTCCTCCAGCAACAGAGATCGTAGACTGTTTCCCCCGCTTTTCTAAGAATAACAGTTGGGTGTCTTACTGGGCCAAAAACAAATGTTTAGATACATTTGGTTTACTGGGCTTGGCAACAGTCTTCACAATCCACTTGAATTCTGTGGTCTTCATAAGCTGTCTGTTATCTTACTGCTCAAGGCTCACGTTGGGGTTTTATGTATAAGAAATGGTTCTAGGAATAACAGTTTGTCGTCTTTCATTCAAGGTCCTCCGAAACAATAATCTCTCCCCATACTTGTACGAATAGGTCTGCAGAACTGGAGTCCCTCTAAATTGTGGCCAAAAGTGATTATGTTCCTGGGTGGTGTTCTGGCTGGGTGGCTGGCTGAGTGTGTGTAAATGAATATATAAATGAATAAATAAAGATTGGTTTATTGAATTGAGGGCAGCCATTCAGCTGAACATACACGGTTGAGGTATTGCAGAACTTGGGGGTCATAATAGTGACTAGTTAATTAATCATACGAGAGCTAAAAATCAAGGTGGGGCTGGATACTTTACCCTTTGGATAAGTACATGAGTGAGGTACGTCTACACAGCACACGATGTGTTACCAAACAAATTCAGTGTTTTCTATATCCTGAGAGAGAGAGAGAGAGAGAGAGAGAGAGAGAGAGAGAGAGAGAGAGAGAGAGAGAGAGAGAGAGAGAGAGAGAGAGAGAGAGAGAGAGAGAGAGAGAGAGAGAGAGAGAGAGAGAGAGAGAGAGAGAGAGAGAGAGAGAGAGAGAGAGAGAGAGACTTGAAGTTACACTGTCTGGACCTGTCATTATTCTTCAGTTCTCTTCTCCTCTGTCTTTCTTGATTTATGTCCCTCCTCTCCTCCTCCCTCCTTCTCACTTGGTTCCTGGTTCCTTTCTCCTATAGTCTCTCTCTCTCACACACACACACACACACACACGCACACACACACACACACGCACACACACACACACACACACACACACAC
>NC_092236.1:41712729-41725229 GCF_036320965.1 Panulirus ornatus
ACATGCCATACACCCTTGATAGAAACTTCTCCCTACTTCTAGCAGACAACCTCCTACGCCATATATTCTTGATACCTTCCACAAGGCATCTCTATCAACCCTATCATACGCCTTCTGCAGATCCATAAATGCCACATACAAATATAGTTGTAGTTCTAGTGAGATCTGTCAATGCTAGTTGGTATTCTCTTAAATCACTTTCACTGAGATATAGGTTTAGGTATTGTTTGACTGACAACAATGTCAAAGGTTACAGGAAAAGGGAAAGACAAGAAAATTAAGAGAATTCCACAGCTTTGCTGTTCGAGGAAAAAAGTAGGTGCCATAACGGTCAACTTTAGTGTGGCTTGTCTCCACACTGTGTAATCTGACACTAAGAAGAGTCTGTTCCTCTGCCCTCGCTATAACCACTAACAACGAACACATGTTTACTGAAAACGTAATTTGGAGCTGTTGCTACACATGGTATGTCGTTCCCTCACAAGCGGTGGCAAACAAATGAACTAAGGTCTCCAACTTTCGAGGCATACATCGATTTTTTCTTGGAATATCCTATAATTGTCGACAGTCCAGTAATATCTAAACCTGAATCCCGGTAAACGTGATTTAAGAGAACGCCAACTAGCATTGCCAGACCTCACCAGAACTACAACTGGTCAAGATGTATCTTGATACGACAGGCGAATGTGAATGACTTCAGACGTTCATCAGTAATACAGAGACAAGGAATAAGAGCAAGATCACATTATTCTGTGTCCACCCATAGTGCCCACCCATATGCCTACATACGTGTAGATAGTTATGAGTTTCTTTACAGCTGTAGGTGTATATGTTTGTGTGTGTGGGTGTGAGCGGTAGGGGGGTGTTTATTGTGTGCATGTGTGTGATTATTTGTCTATATTCATATTGGCTTGTGTGATTGCGGATACGTGTGTGTATCTCTATTTCTGTTTGTTGTTATATATCAATTGCTATATATGTGCCATGGCTTTTATATATTTTGTACAACATGAATGGGTGTAATGAGTGTGTAAAAATGGCTATATTGAAAAAATTAATACATCATTCTAAAAGAATTTTGATATGCATCTAGTCTAAATGATTTTACCCTGTATACTTCACGTGTAAATCTTAAGAAAAAGAACGTTTTTCAGAACTGTAAATTTTCGGTGCGACAATTCCTTTAGCCTAATCCAAGTCCCCTCAGGCGCCGGAATCCATTAAGAGATTCTTGGGCAGCGACAGTACACGCTAGAGGGAGAACTTGTTTGTGTTCGCTTTCATCTAGCGCGCGTGAAAGTGATTTAATTTCCACCTAAATTCGTTCCTCTCTTTCGCAAGAATTGTTTAAACTGAAGTCTGTGGAGCCGGTTCTCCGAGTCTGAGAATAGCGTTTGTATGCTTTTAAGTTTTACTTAGAGTACGATTTAGGTATATACATTTTTTCTTTCCTCTACTCCTAGGTCCCTATTCAGATTTTCTTTGTCTATTAGTTAATAAGCAAGGAAGTAGAAAAAAGATTTGTTTACTGACTGCGAGATGTCAGTGTGTGTGTGTGTGTGTGTGTGTGTGTGTGTGTGTGTGGCACCCGCTGATAACATGGAGATCTTCACGGTCAAAAAATCGTCAATGAAACCTAGGCATTCATGGACGCGTTTCTTTATTTCTATTGCAATAACTGTATCCAAAAGACATAATCGGAGGTAGGTGAACAGTAACATATCATAGTGTTGATCGTTAATGAGGAGTTAGCCTTTACTCTCGGGAATTAAAAGTGACGCGATGGGTCTCTTTTGAAATGTAATCCATTTCTATATTCTTGTCAGTAAGGTGTCTTCATTTATTGTTAAGTATTTGTGACGTATCTTCCACACGTGTTGATAAAGAACTTTTTCAGAAGATCTATAAGAATACAATAGACGTATCACACACTCGACAGTGTTCTTCAAATTCTCCATGGCTTTTCAGTTCCATGTTTTGCTGCTAGATATATTTAAGAAATCCCTAGTTGAAGTGTAAACTCACCTGGTCAACAGTGTTTGATTCTGGAATTTTACGCCATAAAGATGTAAACATATAGTTACCAATATTTTTTCTGACTCCCTCTCTCTCTCTCTCTCTCTCTCTCTCTCTCTCTCTCTCTCTCTCTCTCTCTCTCTCTCTCTCTCTCTCTCTCTCTCTCTCTTACTCTTACGCAAATCTTTCTTTAATCCCTCAAGGATGACCTGATAGCAACTGGACATAGCGTGAAAAATTCAGTATATAAGAAACTTAAAAGCACATTTTCACATTTCTTCATCAAGATGGATGTAATAGATCGCTGTTTTTGTCGCTATCAGCGGTTGATTTACTGTACCGGTCATGTTCTCCTGTGAAGAACAGCATAGGAATATTACAGTCACAGTGGGTCACTACCAGACCTCAGTGGACAGAGGATCCTGAAACTGTATGGTGCATGTCAGCATCTCTATGTAGTGAAAATATAAGCTACATACAAAAAGTGGATACAGTCTCAGGATTTCAGGTATCGTATCACTAACAAAAAGGTATTGATTGCTGGTATTGATCAGACATGTCTTTAAAAGACCCAGTTTTCTGAAATATTAAGAGGTAATGCTAGTGTGTGTTTATACCTCTGGCTGCACACTTCACACTTCACAAGAGTATTCTTTACAACGAAGCTAGAACGTCACTGGTACCATTAACATAGTTTTGGCCTCTTCTAAGACCACGGCTAATTCAAGGCATGTTTCTTAGGAGTAGCCTCACAGGTGTTAAGATGTACAGAGCAATTATGCAGGACTGTGCTACGCTCCTGACTCAGGAGTGCTAAAGCGCTGCCTGGAACCATCTTACATCGTTCTCGCCAAGATTGCTGGTCTTTTCTTTCTGTCTGATAAGTGAGCTATTGGACTGGTTTTACCATTTTCTCCCTACATCCATTACAAATATATTCTGATAAGTTTCACTTCTTACCTTCACGCTAGATTTTTCCCATTTTGAACCTTTCAGGATAAGCATGGTAGAGTCCAACAAACTCCTGGACCCTGGTTCCCGACATTATAGAAACTAATAATCTCTGGGTTCCCTTCTGTCTCCTCTGCCAAACTGAGGGATGATTTAAGTGATTAGTATTACCGACCCCTCGCATGACCTTCGCCTTTCTTAAGGACTTTACTACTTTTCTAATCATTTCACCAGTATTTCTTCAGGTGACCATCATTCAGCAATGCCTTAACCTAATATTTTTTCTCTTGTAAACCCAAGTGTATAGCAATTTTCTCATTATTCCCTTTCACATCTCTAACTATAACCTCCACGTACTATTTCCTTTCACTGTTGAAGTATGTAATATTTTGATGTCGGCACGCATGTCCTACACCTGGAGGACCTTGAATCTCGAAACTTTGACGTGATTTGGTTAAAGATTTGTCTTCCAGCTGTTACTAAAGTTTGCTTTGTTTCTTCCACTGTTCTTCTTATTATATAAAGTATACAACTTTCTTCAACCATCTAAACTCCGGCCATGACACCGTGATATCCTTTCATTCTCAAGGTAAGTTCCGCTAATTAGGAGGTTTCACCATGCACCACAGGTGATTAAAGCCATTACGTTTTCCATTCTAGATGATCTAGAGCAAACTCTACCTCACCTTATCCACATTTTTGACTATCACAACCATTCTCAAACACTGTAACTCCGTTTCTTACCTCGAATCCTTAGTGGCGCAGTTATTTGATGTGGCTTCCAGTTGGTTCATCTTGTTAATGTCTCTTTCTCAACTGCATATGCTCTTTCAGATGCCCTTCCAAAATGCAAATATTGGCCATTCAGTAGTAGTTCTGATCAGATTAACCTTTGTGGGAAAGTTAATGTTGTTGAAATACAACCATATATCAACCCTCTTCCTCTAAGACTGTCTCATTTTATAATTCGTAGATCAACCATTCCTGTTCTGAGTCTATTTGTTGGAGAGACGTGGCATATCGGACCTGGAAAATCTCTCCATCCCCTGACTCATATTCAGCTTTCATCTTTGCCCGAAGTCATTACAAGGTGAAGCGTTCCTTTATCCGAAGGACAGCTTCTCCTCTGTCTGCTGATAGGTCTCTCTGGTATCAAGCCGCTCTATAGTTGTCATGCCCTTTGACAGGGCAACCCTTTTTGGTTCTGTTTCTCCTCTAACTCCATCATAGATAACTCTAACTTTCCCTCACTCCTTGATGCTCCTTACATCAATCATATGCTTCTCCTTTAAACTCTTTGCGCTCAGTTCAAAAATGAAGTCTCTATGCACTCAGGCAAAGCAAATGGTCAGATGGCATCCATCTTTCCTTTCTATGGAGTGTACTTTTGGATCTGCGCCTTTACTTGTACGTTTGTTCCGCCTCTGATGAGATACCAAAACATTTCCTTCATGGAAACATAGCACATGCCCACAGTCTATCCCAGAAGAAGGATGGCCACTCTAACCCTTTCAACTGTTGCCCTATTGTTGCGACTTTTATTATTTTAAGTCTTTGAATCCCTCAAACTCCCTTTTCCTTGTCTTGAATCCCAGAGTCTTCTCTCTGATCATCGTATGGCTATCACAAGATAAGTTCCACCGGGATTTCCTTTCTGATCTCTCTAAGGTCAGGTCATCTGGTTATCTGCTATACCCTTTCACAAGGGCATAACAACAGGATCTCACCTCTAAACTTCCATGTTTTGGCTTTCCTCCCTCACCCCGCTCTTCTTTAGCTGGTGATCAGCCTCTCCCTCTTCTCCTATGGAGAGCAGTGTCCCTCAGGGCTTTGTCTTGTCGCATACTTCCTTCTTTCTTCTTATCACCGGTTTTTCTTTCTTCAACAAATGACCGGCTGGTGACGAATCATCACAGCTCTCCTCCACTCACTTAAGATCTTTCCCATCTCCTCTTACGAGATTTGCTTCTAGTCTCAGCACAACTGCCTCTATAAACTCAGTGTTCAGCAAAATTTCCCAGTGAAGCAGACGTAACCTGGTTAAGTTTAGTGCCTGTAAAACCCAACTTTTGCCCATCTCTCTTTTCGTTTCCCCTCACAACTTTCCCATCTCCTTAGAATCAGCGTAACATCCAAACTATCTGGGAAACTGTACTTTACACAAATATCTAAGTCAGACTCTAAGAAACTGGAAGTCCCGTCCTTGCATACGCTCTGTACTTGTCTCTCACATCAGAGGAAGTTCTCTCTCTGGAAGGAGTTGAGTCCAGTGCAGAACGATTCATCATTTTCCCAGTCTGACCTCCAGATTTGTCTCACTTGCCTAACACCTTAGTGTTGGTTCATTATTCTTCTTTTATATATATTACTTTGATGTCTGCTCCTGAGAACTGGTAGCTTGCTTGTCTCAACCATTAGCTAGCCCAAATATTGCTCGCGGGCCACTTTGTCAAATGAGTACAGTGTGATCAGTGGCTAATGCGTAATCTGTTCCGTTTCCTATACCACAAGGCTTCGGAATGCTTTACCCAATCATGTTTTTCCTAATAACTGCAACCTGCTTTTTTCAAAAGGTATGATTTTATTAACTCTAAAACTCTGGAAATATATTTTCTTTTCCTTTCTTCTCCCTCTTTCTAACCCTTTTCATATCTTAGTTAAGGCGTAGTCTTCATGAGGGTTTTCTTCAGTGACTGGAGCCACCGCGTAGAATAGCTCTTATCCAGGAACAAAACATTTTTTTGTCTACTGATCTTCTTATTTTCTCTCTTTACATGTTTTCTTGATACTTACAATGGAAATCTATTTGTTCACCTCTGCAAGAAAGTGAATCGTTTGCCATACTCAACGCTCTTAAGCAAGCAGAAACTGAAACGACGGACATCATCCTTGATCCTCAATCCTCGCTACATGATCTGAATATCCTCGGACAGACTGTAACGGCTTGGTACAGATTGCGTGTCCCAGAAGCGAGTGACAGAAAAGAAAGCCTTGCAGATAAAGGGATTCACGTCAAACAGTTGGGCATTCTATCTCGCATAGATCTAGAATATGATAAAATTGATGTCTCAGCCAAAATTGCATTAACTAAAGAGTCGTTTGAACACAGATTGATTCGTTAATTAGAAGTATAAGAATATAGTCATGAAAGAACCAAGAAACAACAAGTAGCAAGAATGAAATACGTGAGTGTAAATACTCATCAGAAGCTCTATTTGGAGCACAATGAAACTGAAAATTACGAACATGTACCTTGCTTTACATGCACTATTACAGGTGATTGTTGGTGTCTAGCAAGAATAGACTAAGTGTTGATGCTTCCGTAGTGTAGGAGTACGACCATGGCACCTCTTGCAAGCACAGGCAAATCATGAAGAATACATTATTCCATATCACAAGACAAAATAGGAATGATACATCATATTATTACGATCGTTCATAGACATTAGCATTTCCTCAAGTGTTAGGAAAATTTTGACAAGAGAACAAATGGGAGCATCGGTGAAGGGGGCAAGTCGGGAGGTGATAACAGGTAGCGATGGAGTGAGTAGATGGGATGAGTATTTTGAAGGTTTGTTGAATGTGTTTGATGATAGAGTGGCAGATATAGTGTGTTTTGGTCGGGGTGGTGTGCGAAGTGAGAGGGTCAGGCAGAATGGTTTGGTAAAGAAAGAAGAGGTAGTGAAAGGTTTGCATAAGATGAAATCTGGCAAGGCAGCGAGTTTGGATGGTACTGCAGAGGAGTCTATTAAAAGAGGGGGTGACTGTGTTGTTGATTTGGTTGGTAAGCATATGCAGTATATGTATGGATCATGGTAAAGTGCTAAAGGATTGGCGGAATGCATGCACAGTGCCATTGTACGAAGGCAAAGGGGATAAGGTGAATGATCAAATTACAGAGGCATAAGTTTGTTGAGTATTCCCTGGAAATTATATGGGAGGGTATTGACTGAGAGGGTGAAGGCATGTACAAAGCATCAGACAAGGGAAGGGCATTGTGGTTTCAGAAATGGTAGAGGATGTGTGGATTAGGTTTTGCTTTGAAAAATGTATGTGAGAAATACTTAGCAAAACAGATGGACTGGAGAAGGCATATGAGAGGGTTCATAGAGATGATTTGTGGAAGGTTTTAAGAGTATATGGTGTGAGAAGTAAGTTTCCAGAAGCAGTGAAAAGTTTTTACCAAGGATGTAAGGCATGTGTACGAGTAGGAAGAGAGGAGATGACTGTGTTTTTGATTGGTTGGTAAGCATATGCAGTATATGAGTGCCTGAGGATTGGCGGAATGCATGCATAGTGCCATTGTACGAAGGCAAAGGGGATAAAGGTGAATGATCAATTACAGAGGCATAAGTTTGTTGAGTATTCCTGGGAAATTATATGGGAGGGTATTGATTGAGAGGCTGAAGGCATGTACAATGTTGGTTTGAATGTTGGTTTGCGGCAGGGGTGTGTGATGTCCCAATGGTTGTTTGATTTGTTTATAGATGGGATTGTTAGGGAGGTAAATGCAAGAGTTTTGGAGAGAGGGACGAGTATGCAGTCTGTTGTGGATGAGAGGGTCTGGGAAGTGAGTCAGTTGTTCGTCGACGATACAGCTCTCGTGGCTGATTCGCGTGAGAAACTGCAGAGGTTGGTGACTTAGTTTAGAAAAGTGTGTGAAAAGAGAAAGCTGAGAGTAAATGTGAATAAGAGCAATGTTATTAGGCTCAATAGGGTTGAGGGACAAGTTAATTGCGATGTAAGTCAGAATGGAGGAAAATTGGAGGAAGTGAAGTGTTTTAGATACTTGGGAGTGGAGTCAGCAGCGGATGGAACCATGGAAGCGGAAGTGTGTCATAGGTTGGGGGAGGGGGCGAAGGTTCTGGGAGCGATGAAGAAAGTGAGGGAAGAAAGAACATTATCTCAGAGAGCAAAGATGGGTATGTTTGAAGGAACAGTAGTTCCAACAATGTTATATGGTTGCGAGGCATGGGCTATAAATAGGGTTGTACGGAGGAGGGTGGATGTGTTGGAAATTAAATGGTTAGCGACATTATGCGGTGTGAGATGGTTTGATAGAGTAAGTAATGAAAGGGTAAGAGAGATGTGTGGAGATAAAAAGAGCGTGGTTGAGAGAGCAGAAGAGGGCGTGTTTAAATGGTTTGGACATATGGAGAGAAGGTGTGAAGAAAGATTGAGGAAGAGGATATATATGTCAGAAGTGGAGGGAATAACGAGAAGCGGGAGACCAATTTCGAGGTTGAAGGACGGAGTGAAAAAGATTTTAAGCGATCGGGCCTGAACATACAGGAGGGTGAGAGGCGTGCAAGGAATTGAGTGAATTGGAACGATGTGGTATACCGGGATCGACATGCTGTCAGTGAACTGAACCAGGGCATATGAAGCGTCTGGGTATACCATGGAAATGTCTGTAAGGGGCCTGGACGTGGATAGGTAGCTGTGGTTTCGGTGCATTACACATGACAACAAGAGACTGAGTGAGAAAGAATGTGGCCTTTTTGCTGTTTTCCTGGCGCTTCCTCGCTGAAGTGAGGGGGTAACAAACCTGTTCCTTGTGGGGCGTGGTAGCGACAAGAATGGATATAGGGAAGCATGTATGAATATGTACATGTGTATATATTAATGTGTGTGTATGCATATATATATATATATATATACATATATATATATATATATATATATATATATATATATATATATATATATATAAATATATATATATATATATATATATATATATATATATATATATATATATATATATATATATATATATATATATATATATATATATATATATATATATATGTGTGTGTGTGTGTGTGTGTGTGTGTGTGTGTGTGTGTGTGTGTGTGTGTGTGTGTGTGTATGTGTCTGTGTGTCTGTGTGTCTGTGTGTCTGTCTTCGTGTCTATCTGTGTGTGCTTGGGCTATGTACAAAAAAATCCAAACCAGTGCATCCACGCGGGCATGCAAATGACTCCTCCAACCTTCTACTGCAGGAGCGTAACTCTCCTTTGTCCATCGCCCTCCCCACCCCCACCCACCTCCCCCCCGCGTGAACCCAGATCACCCTGGGGACCTAAGAGCTGATTGCAACCAGCTCCCCAGTCCCCACAATGAGAGGAGGCTTTGTTCGTGATAGATGGACCACGAGCTGTGGTCTCACACCACCTCTGCGACTCCGCCCATCTCAGTGGGTTTTCATACTTTTCGTGAATGAAGTGAGGCAGAGAGGAAAGGTTGTTTACATAAAATAATATATATTTTTTGTGTACGGTTAAATAGCAGCAGCTTTCAGCTAAGATCGAGTTTTAATCTTTAACGTTTTGATGTCTGTATTAGCTACATGAGTTACTCCATAATATATGTATATACATATATATATATATATATGTATATACAAAGCTCCAACAGCCAGGATCGAACCTGGGACCCCTTGTGCAAGAGGCAGGCATGCTAACCGCTAGGCTAAGGGACTGTATTATAGGAAACAACTATTCGAAATACTAAGTACTCGAATACCCTTCGTCTCACAATGGTGAGCAACGGGGTCTATCGGTTGTTTCCGAACAGAACACATAGCCAGCTGATAGCGTTTTACCGAACCTGACTGTACAACGAGAAGTTATATGAATACGAATAAAGTATATATGAACGCGGACCTTCATAGAACATACAAACCTCCAACAGCCAGGATCGAATCCAGGACCCCTATGCCACAGGTGGGAATGCTATGCTATGGGCCTATATATTTTTTTTTTTTTTTTTTTGCTTTGTCGCTGTCTCCCGCGTTTGCAAGGTAGCGCAAGGAAACAGAAGAAAGAAATGGCCCAAAGCACCCCCATACACATGCCTTGATTCAATCCACTGACAGCACGTCAACCCCGGTATACCACATCGCTCCAATTCACTCTATTCTTTGCCCTCCTTTCACCCTCCTGCATGTTCAGGCCCCGATCACACAAAATCTTTTTCACTCCATCTTTCCACCTCCAATTTGGTCTCCCTCTTCTCCTCGTTCCCTCCACCTCCGACACATATATCCTCTTGGTCAATCTTTCCTCACTCATTCTCTCCATGTGACCAAACCATTTCAAAACACCCTCTTCTGCTCTCTCAACCACGCTCTTTTTATTTCCACACATCTCTCTTACCCTTACGTTACTTACTCGATCAAACCACCTCACACCACACATTGTCCTCAAACATCTCATTTCCAGCACATCCATCCTCCTGCGCACAACTCTATCCATAGTCCACGCCTCGCAACCATACAACATTGTTGGAACCAATATTCCTTCAAACATACCCATTTTTGCTCTCCGAGATAATGTTCTCGACTTCCACACATTCTTCAAGGCTCCCAGAAAATTTCGCCCCCTCCCCCACCCTATGATCCACTTCCGCTTCCATGGTTCCATCCGCTGCCAGATCCACTCCCAGATATCTAAAACACTTCACTTCCTCCAGTTTTTCTCCATTCAAACTCACCTCCCAATTGAATTGACCCTCAACCCTACTGTACCTAATAACCTTGCTCTTATTCACATTTACTCTTAACTTTCTTCTTTCACACACTTTACCAAACTCAGTCACCAGCTTCTGCAGTTTCTCACATGAATCAGCCACCAGCGCTGTATCATCAGCGAACAACAACTGACTCACTTCCCAAGCTCTCTCATCCCCAACAGACTTCATACCTGCCCCTCTTTCCAAAACTCTTGCATTCACCTCCCTAACAACCCCTATGTATATATATATATATATATATATATATATATATATATATATATATATATATTATCCCTGGGGATAGGGGAGAAAGAATACTTCCCACGTATTCCCTGCGTGTCGTAGAAGGCGACTAAAAGGGAAGGGAGCGGGGGGCTGGAAATCCTCCCCTCTCGTTTTTCTTTTTTTTTTTTTTCCAAAAGAAGGAAGAGAGAAGGGGGTCAGGTGAGGATATTCCCTCAAAGGCCCAGTCCTCTGTTCTTAACGCTACCTCGCTATCGCGGGAAATGGCGAATAGTATGAAAAAAAAAAATATATATATATATATATATATATATATGTATGTATGTGTGTGTGTGTGTGTGTGTATCGAATCCTGGCTATTGGAGGGTATTATGTGTTCTATGAAAGTGCATGTTCATATGCACGATATTCATGTTCATATACCTCCGCGTTTGTACAGTAAGGTTCTGTAAAATGCTAACTGCTGGTACTATGAGCTTAATGGGATTTGACGGGTGTAGACTATGTTGCTCATTAATGTGAGACGAAGGATATTCGATTACTTGTAATTGAATAGTTATTTCCCTATTGATGGGATCATAGCCTACAAGTTACCGTTCCTGTTTTCCACGCAAAAGGTCCTGGGTTCGAATCCTGGTTGTTGAAGGGTAACATGTGTTCTATGAAAGTGCCCATTCACATGCATTATATTCATCTTTATATATATATATATATATATATATATATATATATATATATATATATATATATATATAGCATACTTTGACACTGTCTCCCGGGTTAGCGAGGTAGCGCAAGGAAACAGACGAAAGAATGGCCCACATACACATGTATATACATAAACGCCCACACACGCACATATACATACCTATAAATTTCTACGTATAGATACAATACATACACAGACATGTACATATTCATACATGCTGCCTTCATCTATTCCTGCCGCCACACATGAGATATATATATATATATATATATATATATATATATATATATATATATATATATATATATATATATATATATATATATATATATATATATATATACCCCGTTGCTCACCAACGTGAGACGAAGGATATTCGAGCACATAGTATTCGAATAGTTATTTCCTATCAACCAGGCCCATAGCCTAGCTGTAGCATTCCCGCCTGTTACGCAGGGTTCCCGGGTTCGATCCTGGCTGTTGGAGGTTTATATGTTCTCTGAAGGTATGCGTTCCTGTGCACTTTATTCGTATATATATATATATATATATGTGTGTGTGTGTTCTATTACACATATGATTTTTTTACAGTTTCTTTTACTTGGCTTTGTGTCAAATACTGAACCAAGAAGTTGACTCCACAGTTGTATATAGCTATCACTAATTCATTTATCATTCTCTAAATATTACAAGTTTTCTGTTATTCCGCGAGTTTGCTTCCAATTTTCTAATCCTAATATTACATTATTGCGAGCTGAACTACATTAACAGAAGAAAGTCTGCTTATCTGCTTAATCAAAGGTAACGATTAATGGATCTCAAAGCATTAGCAACGAACATGGATTCATGAAATGACACAACTGCTTCCATGTTGACTGTACATATCCTCCTGTACTTTGGAACGAACCATTTTAAACATTGCCATATCCCAACAAATAGGATATGTATCTAGTAGTCACCTGCAGCTGGTGTGGAGTATGCAGACCTCACACACGATACTATAAGTTGAGTTAGGAGTAGAGTAGGAATTTTGCATGTATGTTTTTTAAAACCTTCATACCAAC
>NC_092236.1:41730229-41827729 GCF_036320965.1 Panulirus ornatus
ATCTTTATAGTTGTGTTACTGGAGTGATAGTTTTCATACATGGTGCTTTGACAAGAAAATAGTGAAATTGGAAAAAATGTAGCTTAGACATTGAAGCTTATTGATACAGTGGTTAAATTGATGAGAACTACTACTGACGTTTCTGTAAATAAATTAAACATTTCCTTTTCCCATAGCCAGAGGTTGAACCATTATGTGACATTCATTTTTTCATTTCATTTCAAGCTAGAAGTTTCAGTTTTCTAAATTGTTTCTTACATTTTTCACATGTATATATATGTATGTGTGTGTTTGTGTATGTGTGCGTGTGTGTGTGTATGTGTATATATATATATATATATATATATATATATATGTATATTATCCCTGGGGATAGGGGTGAAAGAATACTTCCCACGCATTCCTCGCGTGTCGTAGAAAGCGACTAGAGGGGACGGGAGCGGGGGGCCAGAAATCCTCCCCTCCTTGTATTTTTTTTAACTTTCTAAAATGGGAAACAGAAGAAGGAGTCACGCGGGGAGTGCTCATCCTCCTTGAAGGCTCAGATTGGGGTGCCTAAATGTGTGTGGATGTAACCAAGATGTGAAAAAAGGAGAGATAGGTAGTATGTTTGAGGAAAGGAACCTGGATGTTTTGGCTCTGAGTGAAACGAAGCTCAAGGGTAAAGGGGAAGAGTGGTTTGGGAATGTCTTGGGAGTAAAGTCAGGGGTTAGTGAGAGGACAAGAGCAAGGGAAGGAGTAGCAGTACTCCTGAAACAGGAGTTGTGGAAGTATGTGATAGAATGTAAGAAAGTAAATTCTCGATTAATATGGGTAAAACTGAAAGTTGATGGAGAGAGATGGGTGATTATTGGTGCATATGCACCTGGGCATGAGAAGAAAGATCATGAGAGGCAAGTGTTTTGGGAGCAGCTGAATGAGTGTGTTAGTGGTTTTGATGCACGAGACCGGGTTATAGTGTTGGGTGATTTGAATGCAAAGGTGAGTAATGTGGCAGTTGAGGGAATAATTGGTATACATGGGGTGTTCAGTGTTGTAAATGGAAATGGTAAAGAGCTTGTAGATTTATGTGCTGAATAAGGACTGATGATTGGGAATACCTGGTTTAAAAAGCGAGATATATATATAAGTATACTTATGTAAGTAGGAGAGATGGCCAGAGAGCGTTATTGGATTACGTGTTAATTGACAGGCGCGCGAAAGAGAGACTTTTGGATGTTAATGTGCTGAGAGGTGCAACTGGAGGGATGTCTGATCATTATCCTGTGGAGGCTAAGGTGAAGATTTGTATGGGTTTTCAGAAAAGAAGAGTGAATGTTGGGGTGAAGAGGGTGGTGAGAGTAAGTGAGCTTGGGAAGGAGACTTGTGTGAGGAAGTACCAGGAGAGACTGAGTACAGAATGAAAAAAGGTGAGAACAATGGAAGTAAGGGGAGTGGGGGAGGAATGGGATGTATTTAGGGAATCAGTGATGGATTGCGCAAAAGATGCTTGTGGCATGAGAAGAGTGGGAGGTGGGTTGATTAGAAAGGGTAATGAGTGGTGGGATGAAGAAGTAAGAGTATTAGTGAAAGAGAAGAGAGAGGCATTTGGACGATTTTTGCAGGGAAAAAATGAAATTGAGTGGGAGACGTATAAAAGAAAGAGAAAGCAGGTCAAGACAAAGGTGCAAGAGGTGAAAAAGAGGGCAAATGAGAGTTGGGGTGAGAGAGTATCATTAAATTTTAGGGAGAATAAAAAGATGTTCTGGAAGGAGGTAAATAAAGTGCGTAAGACAAGGGAGCAAATGGGAACTTCAGTGAAGGGCGCAAATGGGGAGGTGATAACAAGTAGTGGTGATGTGAGAAGGAGATGGAGTGAGTATTTTGAAGGTTTGTTGAATGTGTTTGATTATAGAGTGGCAGATATAGGGTGTTTTGGTCGAGGTGGTGTGGAAAATGCGAGGGTTAGGGAAAATGATTTGGTAAACAGAGAAGAGGTAGTAAAAGCTTTGCGGAAGATGAAAGCCGGCAAGGCAGCAGGTTTGGATGGTATTGCAGTGGAATTTATTAAAAAAGGGGGTGACTGTATTGTTGACTGGTTGGTAAGGTTATTTAATGTATGTATGACTCATGGTGAGGTGCCTGAGGATTGGCGGAATGCGTGCATAGTGCCATTGTACAAAGGCAAAGGGGATAAGAGTGAGTGCTCAAATTACAGAGGTATAAGTTTGTTGAGTATTCCTGGCAAATTATATGGGAGGGTATTGATTGAGAGGGTGAAGGCATGTACAGAGCATCAGATTGGGGAAGAGCAGTGTGGTTTCAGAAGTGGTAGAGATTGTGTGGATCAGGTGTTTGCTTTGAAGAATGTATGTGAGAAATACTTAGAAAAGCAAATGGATTTGTATGTAGCATTTATGGATCTGGAGAAGGCATATGATCGAGTTGATAGAGATGCTCTGTGGAAGGTATAAGAATATATGGTGTGGGAGGCAAGTTGTTAGAAGCAGTGAAAAGTTTTTATCGAGGATGTAAGGCATGTGTACGTGTAGGAAGAGAGGAAAGTGATTGGTTCTAAGTGAATGTAGGTTTGCGGCAGGGGTGTGTGATGTCTCCATGGTTGTTTGATTTGTTTATGGATGGGGTTGTTAGGGAGGTGAATGCAAGAGTTTTGGAAAGAGGGGCAAGTATGAAGTCTGTTGGGGATGAGAGAGCTTGGGAAGTGAGTCAGTTGTTGTTCGCTGATGATACAGCGCTGGTGGCTGATTCATGTGAGAAACTGCAGAAGCTGGTGACTGAGTTTGGTAAAGTGTGTGAAAAAAGAAGTTAAGAGTAAATGTGAATAAGAGCAAGGTTATTAGGTACAGTAGAGTTGAGGGTCAAGTCAATTGGGAGGTTAGTTTGAATGGAGAAAAACTGGAGGAAGTGAAGTGTTTTAGATATCTGGGAGTGGACCTGGCAGCGGATGAAACATGGAAGCGGAAGTGGATCATAGGGTGGGGGAGGGGGCGAAAATTCTGGGAGCCTTGAAGAATGTGTGGAAGTCGAGAACATTATCTCGGAAAGCAAAAATGGGTATGTTTGAAGGAATAGTGGTTCCAACAATGTTGTATGGTTGCGAGGCGTGGACTATGGATAGAGTTGTGCGCAGGAGGATGGATGTGCTGGAAATGAGATGTTTGAGGACAATGTGTGGTTGAGGTGGTTTGATCGAGTAAGTAACGTAAGGGTAAGAGAGATGTGTGGAAATAAAAAGAGCGTTGTTGAGAGAGCAGAAGAGGGTGTTTTGAAATGGTTTGGTCACATGGAGAGAATGAGTGAGGAAAGATTGACCAAGAGGATATATGTGTCGGAGGTGGAGGGAACGAGGAGAAGGGAGACCAAATTGGAGGTGGAAAGATGGAGTGAAAAAGATTTTGTGTGATCGGGGCCTGAACATGCAGGAGGGTGAAAGGAGGGCAAGGAATAGAGTGAATTGGAGCGATGTGGTATACCGGGGTTGACGTGCTGTCAGTGGATTGAATCAGGGCATGTGAAGCGTCTGGGGTAAACCATGGAAAGCTGTGTAGGTATGTATATTTGCGTGTGTGGACGTATGTATATACATGTGTATGGGAGTGGGTTGGGCCATTTCTTTCGTCTGTTTCCTTGCGCTACCTCGCAAACGCGGAGACAGCGGCAAAAAAAAAAAAAAAAGAAAAAAGATAAATATATATATATATATATATATATATATATATATATATATATATATATATATATATATATACTCGAAGTCCGGGTGAGTGCGGAGGAGCTCCCACACTGAGCGGCGACCGCAGAGGAGGTTCTGGGGTGTCGGTGCCCAAGGATGGTGGGTCGTTTCGTCGCAGAAGTTCCCTTCCTGATGAATGATGGGAAAGACTTCCGGACTATGCTGAGAGGATGGGAACAAGAATACTTTCTGCCTTCACTCCTGCCTGCAGTAGCATGCCTTCCGACATGTTTCATGAGCTCCTCTTCGCCAACGGAACTACCTTGTCCCACCAGTGATGCTACTACGTTTGTGAATCAAGAACCATTGCAACACAAACCTCGCCAGGTGGTAGAGTGTCCTGCAGTGTATCGAGACAGACTTCCCTAGAACTTTTTTTTAAAGGGGAAGTAAATCTTTATAGTTGTGTTACTGGAGTGATAGTTTTCATACATGGTGCTTTGACAAGAAAATAGTGAAATTGGAAAAAATGTAGCTTAGAAATTGAAGCTTATTGATACAGTGGTTAAATTGATGAGAACTACTACTGACGTTTGTGTAAATAAATTAAACATTTCCTTTTTCCATAGCCAGAGGTTGAACCATTATGTGTCATTCATTTTTTCATTTCATTTCAAGCTAGAAGTTTCAGTTTTCTAAATTGTTTCTTACATTTTTCACATGTATATATATGTATGTGTGTGTGTGTGTATGTGTGCGTGTGTGTGTGTATGTGTGTGTATGTGTATATATATATATATATGTATATTATCCCTGGGGATAGGGGTGAAAGAATACTTCCCACGCATTCCTCGCGTGTCGTAGAAAGCGACTAGAGGGGACGGGAGCGGGGGGCCAGAAATCCTCCCCTCCTTGTATTTTTTTTAACTTTCTAAAATGGGAAACAGAAGAAGGAGTCACGCGGGGAGTGCTCATCCTCCTCGAAGGCTCAGATTGGGGTGCCTAAATGTGTGTGGATGTAACCAAGATGTGAAAAAAGGAGAGATAGGTAGTATGTTTGAGGAAAGGAACCTGGATGTTTTGGCTCTGAGTGAAACGAAGCTCAAGGGTAAAGGGGAAGAGTGGTTTAGGAATGTCTTGGGAGTAAAGTCAGGGGTTAGTGAGAGGACAAGAGCAAGGGAAGGAGTAGCAGTACTCCTGAAACAGGAGTTGTGGAAGTATGTGATAGAATGTAAGAAAGTAAATTCTCGATTAATATGGGTAAAACTGAAAGTTGATGGAGAGAGATGGGTGATTATTGGTGCATATGCACCTGGGCATGAGAAGAAAGATCATGAGAGGCAAGTGTTTTGGGAGCAGCTGAATGAGTGTGTTAGTGGTTTTGATGCACGAGACCGGGTTATAGTGTTGGGTGATTTGAATGCAAAGGTGAGTAATGTGGCAGTTGAGGGAATAATTGGTATACATGGAGTGTTCAGTGTTGTGAATGGAAATGGTGAAGAGCTTGTAGATTTATGTGCTGAAAAAGGACTGATGATTGGGAATACCTGGTTTAAAAAGCGAGATATACATAAGTATACTTATGTAAGTAGGAGAGATGGCCAGAGAGCGTTATTGGATTACGTGTTAATTGACAGGCGCGCGAAAGAGAGACTTTTGGATGTTAATGTGCTGAGAGGTGCAACTGGAGGGATGTCTGATCATTATCCTGTGGAGGCTAAGGTGAAGATTTGTATGGGTTTTCAGAAAAGAAGAGTGAATGTTGGGGTGAAGAGGGTGGTGAGAGTAAGTGAGCTTGGGAAGGAGACTTGTGTGAGGAAGTACCAGGAGAGACTGAGTACAGAATGAAAAAGGTGAGAACAATGGAAGTAAGGGGAGTGGGGGAGAATGGGATGTATTTAGGGAATCAGTGATGGATTGCGCAAAAGATGCTTGTGGCATGAGAAGAGTGGGAGGTGGGTTGATTAGAAAGGGTAATGAGTGGTGGGATGAAGAAGTAAGAGTATTAGTGAAAGAGAAGAGAGAGGCATTTGGACGATTTTTGCAGGGAAAAAATGAAATTGAGTGGGAGACGTATAAAAGAAAGAGACAGGAGGTCAAGACAAAGGTGCAAGAGGTGAAAAAAAGGGCAAATGAGAGTTGGGGTGAGAGAGTATCATTAAATTTTAGGGAGAATAAAAAGATGTTCTGGAAGGAGGTAAATAAAGTGCGTAAGACAAGGGAGCAAATGGGAACTTCAGTGAAGGGCGCAAATGGGGAGGTGATAACAAGTAGTGGTGATGTGAGAAGGAGATGGAGTGAGTATTTTGAAGGTTTGTTGAATGTGTTTGATTATAGAGTGGCAGATATAGGGTGTTTTGGTCGAGGTGGTGTGGAAAAGTGCGAGGGTTAGGGAAAATGATTTGGTAAACAGAGAAGAGGTAGTAAAAGCTTTGCGGAAGATGAAAGCCGGCAAGGCAGCAGGTTTGGATGGTATTGCAGTGGAATTTATTAAAAAAGGGGGTGACTGTATTGTTGACTGGTTGGTAAGGTTATTTAATGTATGTATGACTCATGGTGAGGTGCCTGAGGATTGGCGGAATGCGTGCATAGTGCCATTGTACAAAGGCAAAGGGGATAAGAGTGAGTGCTCAAATTACAGAGGTATAAGTTTGTTGAGTATTCCTGGCAAATTATATGGGAGGGTATTGATTGAGAGGGTGAAGGCATGTACAGAGCATCAGATTGGGGAAGAGCAGTGTGGTTTCAGAAGTGGTAGAGATTGTGTGGATCAGGTGTTTGCTTTGAAGAATGTATGTGAGAAATACTTAGAAAAGCAAATGGATTTGTATGTAGCATTTATGGATCTGGAGAAGGCATATGATCGAGTTGATAGAGATGCTCTGTGGAAGGTATAAGAATATATGGTGTGGGAGGCAAGTTGTTAGAAGCAGTGAAAAGTTTTTATCGAGGATGTAAGGCATGTGTACGTGTAGGAAGAGAGGAAAGTGATTGGTTCTAAGTGAATGTAGGTTTGCGGCAGGGGTGTGTGATGTCTCCATGGTTGTTTGATTTGTTTATGGATGGGGTTGTTAGGGAGGTGAATGCAAGAGTTTTGGAAAGAGGGGCAAGTATGAAGTCTGTTGGGGATGAGAGAGCTTGGGAAGTGAGTCAGTTGTTGTTCGCTGATGATACAGCGCTGGTGGCTGATTCATGTGAGAAACTGCAGAAGCTGGTGACTGAGTTTGGTAAAGTGTGTGAAAAAAGAAAGTTAAGAGTAAATGTGAATAAGAGCAAGGTTATTAGGTACAGTAGAGTTGAGGGTCAAGTCAATTGGGAGGTTAGTTTGAATGGAGAAAAACTGGAGGAAGTGAAGTGTTTTAGATATCTGGGAGTGGACCTGGCAGCGGATGGAAACATGGAAGCGGAAGTGGATCATAGGGTGGGGGAGGGGGCGAAAATTCTGGGAGCCTTGAAGAATGTGTGGAAGTCGAGAACATTATCTCGGAAAGCAAAAATGGGTATGTTTGAAGGAATAGTGGTTCCAACAATGTTGTATGGTTGCGAGGCGTGGACTATGGATAGAGTTGTGCGCAGGAGGATGGATGTGCTGGAAATGAGATGTTTGAGGACAATGTGTGGTTGAGGTGGTTTGATCGAGTAAGTAACGTAAGGGTAAGAGAGATGTGTGGAAATAAAAAGAGCGTTGTTGAGAGAGCAGAAGAGGGTGTTTTGAAATGGTTTGGTCACATGGAGAGAATGAGTGAGGAAAGATTGACCAAGAGGATATATGTGTCGGAGGTGGAGGGAACGAGGAGAAGGAGACCAAATTGGAGGTGGAAAGATGGAGTGAAAAAGATTTTGTGTGATCGGGGCCTGAACATGCAGGAGGGTGAAAGGAGGGCAAGGAATAGAGTGAATTGGAGCGATGTGGTATACCGGGGTTGACGTGCTGTCAGTGGATTGAATCAGGGCATGTGAAGCGTCTGGGGTAAACCATGGAAAGGTGTGTAGGTATGTATATTTGCGTGTGTGGACGTATGTATATACATGTGTATGGGAGTGGGTTGGGCCATTTCTTTCGTCTGTTTCCTTGCGCTACCTCGCAAACGCGGAGACAGCGGAAAAAAAAAAAAAAAAAAAAAATATATATATATATATATATATATATATATATATATATATATATATATATATATATATATATATATATATATATATATATATATATATATATATATATATATATATACTCGAAGTCCGGGTGAGTGCGGAGGAGCTCCCACACTGAGCGGCGACCGCAGAGGAGGTTCTGGGGTGTCGGTGCCCAAGGATGGTGGGTCGTTTCGTCGCAGAAGTTCCCTTCCTGTTGAATGATGGGAAAGACTTCCGGACTATGCTGAGAGGATGGGAACAAGAATACTTTCTGCCTTCACTCCTGCCTGCAGTAGCATGCTTTCCGACATGTTTCATGAGCTCCTCTTCGCCAACGGAACTACCTTGGCCCACCAGTGATGCTACTACGTTTGTGAATCAAGAACCATTGCAACACAAACCTCGCCAGGTGGTAGAGTGTCCTGCAGTGTATCGAGACAGACTTCCCTAGAACTTTTTTTTAAAGGGGAAGTAAATCTTTATAGTTGTGTTACTGGAGTGATAGTTTTCATACATGGTGCTTTGACAAGAAAATAGTGAAATTGGAAAAAATGTAGCTTAGAAATTGAAGTTTATTGATACAGTGGTTAAATTGATGAGAACTACTATTGATGTTTGTGTAAATAAATTAAACATTTCCTTTTTCCATAGCCAGAGGTTGAACCATTATGTGTCATTCATTTTTTCATTTCATTTCAAGCTAGAAGTTTCAGTTTTCTAAATTGTTTCTTACATTTTTCACAAGTATATATATGTATGTGTGTGTGTGTGTATGTGTGCGTGTGTGTGTGTATGTGTGTGTATGTGTATATATATATATATGTACATTATCCCTGGGGATAGGGGTGAAAGAATACTTCCCACGCATTCCTCGCGTATCGTAGAAAGCGACTAGAGGGGACGGGAGCGGGGGGCCAGAAATCCTCCCCTCCTTGGATTTTTTTTAACTTTCTAAAATGGGAAACAGAAGAAGGAGTCACGCGGGGAGTGCTCATCCTCCTCGAAGGCTCAGATTGGGGTGCCTAAATGTGTGTGGATGTAACAAAGATGTGAAAAAAGGAGAGATAGGTAGTATGTTTGAGGAAAGGAACCTGGATGTTTTGGCTCTGAGTGAAACGAAGCTCAAGGGTAAAGGGGAAGAGTGGTTTAGGAATGTCTTGGGAGTAAAGTCAGGGGTTAGTGAGAGGACAAGAGCAAGGGAAGGAGTAGCAGTACTCCTGAAACAGGAGTTGTGGAAGTATGTGATAGAATGTAAGAAAGTAAATTCTCGATTAATATGGGTAAAACTGAAAGTTGATGGAGAGAGATGGGTGATTATTGGTGCATATGCACCTGGGCATGAGAAGAAAGATCATGAGAGGCAAGTGTTTTGGGAGCAGCTGAATGAGTGTGTTAGTGGTTTTGATGCACGAGACCGGGTTATAGTGTTGGGTGATTTGAATGCAAAGGTGAGTAATGTGGCAGTTAAGGGAATAATTGGTATACCTGGAGTGTTCAGTGTTGTGAATGGAAATGGTGAAGAGCTTGTAGATTTATGTGGTGAAAAAGGACTGATGATTGGGAATACCTGGTTTAAAAAGCGAGATATACATAAGTATACTTATGTAAGTAGGAGAGATGGCCAGAGAGCGTTATTGGATTACGTGTTAATTGACAGGCGCGCGAAAGAGAGACTTTTGGATGTTAATGTGCTGAGAGGTGCAACTGGAGGGATGTCTGATCATTATCCTGTGGAGGCTAAGGTGAAGATTTGTATGGGTTTTCAGAAAAGAAGAGTGAATGTTGGGGTGAAGAGGGTGGTGAGAGTAAGTGAGCTTGGGAAGGAGACTTGTGTGAGGAAGTACCAGGAGAGAATGAGTACAGGATGGAAATAGGTGAGAACAATGGAAGTAAGGGGAGTGGGGGAGAATGGGATGTATTTAGGGAATCAGTGATGGATTGCGCAAAAGATGCTTGTGGCATGAGAAGAGTGGGAGGTGGGTTGATTAGAAAGGGTAATGAGTGGTGGGATGAAGAAGTAAGAGTATTAGTGAAAGAGAAGAGAGAGGCATTTGGACGATTTTTGCAGGGAAAAAATGAAATTGAGTGGGAGACGTATAATAGAAAGAGACAGGAGGTCAAGACAAAGGTGCAAGAGGTGAAAAAAAGGGCAAATGAGAGTTGGGGTGAGAGAGTATCATTAAATTTTAGGGAGAATAAAAAGATGTTCTGGAAGGAGGTAAATAAAGTGCGTAAGACAAGGGAGCAAATGGGAACTTCAGTGAAGGGCGCAAATGGGGAGGTGATAACAAGTAGTGGTGATGTGAGAAGGAGATGGAGTGGGTATTTTGAAGGTTTGTTGAATGTGTTTGATGATAGAGTGGCAGATATAGGGTGTTTTGGTCGAGGTGGTGTGCAAAGCGCGAGGGTTAGGGAAAATGATTTGGTTAACAGAGAAGAGGTAGTAATAGCTTTGCGGAAGATGAAAGCCGGCAAGGCAGCAGGTTTGGATGGTATTGCAGTGGAATTTATTAAAAAAGGGGGTGACTGTATTGTTGACTGGTTGATAAGGTTATTTAATGTATGTATGACTCATGGTGAGGTGCCTGAGGATTGGCGGAATGCGTGCATATTGCCATTGTATAAAGGCAAAGGGGATAAGAGTGAGTGCTCAAATTACAGAGGTATAAGTTTGTTGAGTATTCCTGGCAAATTATATGGGAGGGTATTGATTGAGAGGGTGAAGGCATGTACAGAGCATCAGATTGGGGAAGAGTAGTGTGGTTTCAGAAGTGGTAGAGATTGTGTGGATCAGGTGTTTGCTTTGAAGAATGTATGTGAGAAATACTTAGAAAAGCAAATGGATTTGTATGTAGCATTTATGGATCTGGAGAAGGCATATGATCGAGTTGATAGAGATGCTCTGTGAAAGGTATTAAGAATATATGGTGTGGGAGGCAAGTTGTTAGAAGCAGTGAAAAGTTTTTATCGAGGATGTAAGCATGTGTACGTGTAGGAAGAGAGGAAAGTGATTGGTTCTAAGTGAATGTAGGTTTGCGGTAGGGGTGTGTGATGTCTCCATGGTTGTTTAATTTGTTTATGGATGGGGTTGTTAGGGAGGTGAATGCAAGAGTTTTGGAAAGAGGGGCAAGTATGAAGTCTGTTGGGGATGAGAGAGCTTGAGAAGTGAGTCAGTTGTTGTTCGCTGATGATACAGCACTGGTGGCTGATTCATGTGAGAAACTGCAGAAGCTGGTGACTGAGTTTGGTAAAGTGTGTGAAAAAAGAAAGTTAAGAGTAAATGTGAATAAGAGCAAGGTTATTAGGTACAGTAGGGTTGAGGGTCAAGTCAATTGGGAGGTGAGTTTGAATGGAGAAAAACTGGAGGAAGTGAAGTGTTTTAGATATCTGGGAGTGGACCTGGCAGCGGATGGAAACATGGAAGCGGAAGTGGATCATAGGGTGGGGGAGGGGGCGAAAATTCTGGGAGCCTTGAAGAATCTGTGGAAGTCGAGAACATTATCTCGGAAAGCAAAAATGGGTATGTTTGAAGGAATAGTGGTTCCAACAATGTTGTATGGTTGCGAGGCGTGGACTATGGATAGAGTTGTGCGCAGGAGGATGGATGTGCTGGAAATGAGATGTTTGAGGACAATGTGTGGTGTGAGGTGGTTTGATCGAGTAAGTAACGTAAGGGTAAGAGAGATGTGTGGAAATAAAAAGAGCGTGGTTGAGAGAGCAGAAGAGGGTGTTTTGAAATGGTTTGGTCACATGGAAAGAATGAGTGAGGAAAGATTGACCAAGAGGATATATGTGTCGGAGGTGGAGGGAACGAGGAGAAGAAGGAGACCAAATTGGAGGTGGAAAGATGGAGTGAAAAAGATTTTGTGTGATCGGGGCCTGAACATGCAGGAGGGTGAAAGGTGGGCAAGGAATAGAGTGAATTGGATCGATGTGGTACACAGGGGTTGACGTGCTGTCAGTGGATTGAATCAGGGCATGTGAAGCGTCTGGGGTAATCCATGGAAAGTTGTGTGGGGCTTGGATGTGGAAAGGGAGCTGTGGTTTCGGGCATTATTGCATGACAGCTAGAGACTGAGTGTGAATGAATGGGGCCTTTGTTGTCTTTTCCTAGCGCTACCTCGCACACATGAGGGGGAGGGGAATGGTATTCCATGTGTGGCGAGGTGGCGAGGTGGCGATGGGAATGAATAAAGGCAGATAGTGTGAATTGTGTGCATGGGTATATATGTATGTGTCTGTGTGTGTATATATATGTGTGTACATTGAGAAGTATAGGTATGTATATTTGCGTGTGTGGACGTGTATGTATATACATGTGTATGGGGGTGGGTTGGGCCATTTCTTTCGTCTGTTTCCTTGCGCTACCTCGCAAACGCGGTAGACAGCGATAAAGCAAAATAAAATAATATAATAAAACATATATATGTATATATATATATATATATATATATATATATATATATATATATATATATATATATATATATATATATATATATATATATATATATATTCCTTATTTGATCACCATTTCCCGCCCAAGCGAGGTGGAGCCATTAACGGAAGAAGAAGACCGCATTATGGATGTGAGGCAATGAACCCTTCTTCGTCTGCTCCCGGCGTTCCTTGCTACCTGTCCTTATAATGTAGTAATATCTTGCGAACAGAAAAGGTAAATCAAAAATGTTTTCCCTTATTGGGAAGCTGAATTATTTATGACTTGATAGATCACCATCCTGGATTGATTTGGCTTATGATTATCATAAGATTATAGACGATAGATATATAGTTCTCTCATATAAACTACATTATAGGAATGTAACAGAAAAGGAACAACTTATCGAAATATTGAGGAAACACTGATATTATTCCTACGTCTGCCTTCTCTATATGCAGGAGAGGGTGTTTAGGATGGAAACAGTCACAACCGTAACTCGACTGGCAAGATGCGCAGAAACCTTTTTGCTGACGCTCACTTCTTCAGAAGAGCTTTGCACGTAAACTGTAAGTGTAAAATACATTCGAAAAGATTTAATCAAATTCATAGTTTGGCAGGCTATCTCAGTACAGACTTCAATCTAAATCAATCCAGCATTTACATCCCGAGAGAACAATCATGTAACCACTACTGGAACGAGTGCATCAAAAGCTCCACTTACTTGGCCAACCTTGTTGCTGGCGCCTCCAAACATGGTGATGGTGTGAATATTTCATCAACATGTGCGTCAGTGACAGATGATCAGATCACACGATTCGTTAATAAGTCAATCCCATTTAGGATAATGTTTTAAGTTCACCCCGAAAAGTTTTGATATATTTTGCCTGATTGAAAGCTTAGAAAATGACTGTACTTCCTCAACGTTAAAAGGGATAACGTAAGTAACTACAAAGTTCATTAAACAAAATGCTATATAGCAAGAAGACAGGTTTTATGTTAGCGTGTTTAATAACTTGTAAATGTCTGCCAACAATATAGTCAGTTTCACAAACGTAAGCTTTATAGCTGTTCGAACCTTTACTGTCAGCAAGTACATTAAATTTTCTCCTCACAAAGGGATATAAAGGACGACAATGAACACGATGTAAGGCTTGTTGGCGACTCTACGATCTGAGGACGGCTGGAGAAATTCTGCTCCAGAAACCGTTCACACCGTGACCGTTTTTGTTCTCCAGGTGTCGGGGAAGACGAGGTTGCCGAGGTTTGTGGTGTCACTTATGATAATACATTTGTTATTTGTCATGTAGGTGCAAATGATGTACTGAAGGAGAGAGACAAGGAGCTGTTGGAAAAATATCGCCGCCAATTCGACGTTTTCGAGATGAAACTAATGATATTATGAGTTCAGCAGTTCCTTCCAGGTTCGGCGGCGGAAACGACTTTCTTTTAGTAAGACGTTCAGTCTAGATAATAGGTTAATGAACCTCTGTTTTCAGGAATGAGATGAGTTCATAACCTTGCGCCAGCCTTTCTACATGCACTCTATGTTTATGAAGGATGGAATGCACCTGAATGGGGTGGAATCTGCGCGTTTTGGTAGGCTGTTTAGTGAGTCGACACGTAGGCTTCATGTTGCAGGATTAAAAGAACAAGCAGATGACTTCACTGAGAATATACATATATCAACGAAGGCACACACAAAAAAATGATGGTCGTGGACTTCAAGCAAGGCGTTTACCAAGTCTATTTTCATACACTTTTATGGCTACTTGCAGCAGGGACAAAGCAGGGGATGATAAAGGCGTTGAATTTATTTTTCTAGACCTAAATTTGAAGGTCATTCCTACAAAGTCAAGAATTTTGTTCAACTTTTTCTTTTCCTGTTTCTGTGCACTGCTTACATGGCTCTAGGTCATCAGAGATTACCAACTCATGGATTTTTTACTCTTCACATACGTTTTGTAGCTCAACTGAGGTTCTACTGTCGATGTACAAAATTTGACATTTATCGACATCAAAGATTCATTTACCAGTTTATCACTTTGTCTGTGTCAGCTTGCAGCTGCAACCGATCAAATTCAGTAGTACCTTATATATTTCCTAGTATAGCGTTGTCTGTAATATCTTAACGTATACGTAACAGATATAGAACTGTGCTTAATTCTAATCCCTGCGACCCACCACATATCATGTTTTCCCATTCAGAAGGATGACCGTCAATTACTCCCCTTTATTTACGGTCAATATGCCATGAAGACTTGCTCATAATCTTTGATGCGGATTTTACTGAATTCTTTCTGAAAGTCAGGCATTCTAGAAAATCATAGAATGATATGAAATGCTTTACTTTCATCATGCATGCTGATTATATCAAAAGATTTGTCTGACACAAACGATTTCTTCCTAAACCATGCTATGTTCACGTTATACATGGTTTCCATAAGATCACCAACCATGGGGCTCGGGCTAAATGACCGATATCTCCTTGTTAGGGTCTCTTCCTAGCCTTCCAGACTCACACACACACACACACACACCACCCCACCTTTTTCTCTTTTTCTCTTAATATCGTCTTTAGATTGCTAAACTTCTAATCTTTTCAGACAATACTTGTAACAAATGACTTACTGAAAACAGCAGCTCAGGGGATTACCTGGCTCGTCTTCAGGTCCCTGCGTTAAAAAATCAATTTTGGCAGCTCATCTTTCGTTGGTGATTTCATTATACATAACTTTCATTTACAGTTTGTTAACATAGGAAAAACGCCCTCTTCTGCTCTGTCAACCACACTCTTTTTATTACCACACATCTCTCTTACCCTATTACTACTTACTCGATCAAACCACCTCACACCACATATTGTCCTCAAACATATCATTTCCAACACATCCACCCTCCTCCGCACAGCCCTATCTACAGCCGACGCCTCGCAACCATATAACATTGTCGGAACCAGTATTCCTTCAAACATACCCATTTTTGCTTTCCGAGATAGTGTTCTTGCCTTCCACACATTCTTCAACGCTCCCAGAACTTTCGCCCCCTACCCCACCCTGTGACTCACTTCCGCATCCATGGTTCCATCCGCTGCCAAATCCACTCCCAGATATCTAAAGTACTTCATTTCCTCCAGTTTATATATATATATATATATATATATATATATATATATATATATATATATATATATATATATATATATATATTGGAAAGGATCACAATTTTGCGCGTTCTCAAGATATTCCTATGAGTCCACGGGGAAAATGAAACACGAAAAGTTTATCACAGTTTCCACAAGGAACTTTATAGATGCAACCAAGAGAATTTTCTGGTGAATTCCTGATTAAGATATTCTTTATAGTATTATTGTTGCTAAAGGCAACATTTACATTAAAGGATTTAAGCAACATGGGAAGCAAAGTGAAATTATTATTAAGAGGGAGAACTAAAAGATTCTTGGTGTCAATGGGAGGTTTGGGCTCAACTCTATAAAATGATTTCTTTGCTAAGTTAAGGGATTTATCAATGAAAGATCTAGGTTACTTTCACTTAGATCCAATAGAATATATCTTCTCAAACTCATCATCAATAAAATGATAAGTTTATGAACGCTCGTTGTATGTTTTGGACAATCACATGTTTACCAAATGGCGTCCTAGCTTCGTCTCTTCGATGTATATCAACTGACTGTTATGTTTCTCTCTTGTGTCTCCCCTGATGATGTGATTGTTACACGAAAGTGCACTTGGGAACTTTTCGTGTTTCATTTTACCCGTGGACTCATAGGAATATATATATATATATATATATATATATATATATATATATATATATATATATATATATATATATATGTATATATATATATATATATTTTTTTTTTTTTTTCTTTTTTCTTTGCTTTGTCGCTGTCTCCCGCGTTTGCGAGGTAGAGCAAGGAAACAGACGAAAGAAATGGCCCAACCCACCCCCATACACATGTATATACATACGTCCACACACGCAAAATATACATACCTACACAGCTTTCCATGGTTTACCCCAGACGCCTCACATGCCCCGATTCAATCCACTGACAGCACGTCAACCCCGGTATACCACATCGCTCCAATTCACTCTATTCCTTGTCCGCCTTTCACCCTCCTGCATGTTCAGGCCCCGATCACACAAAATCTTTTTCACTCCATCTTTCCACCTCCAATTTGGTCTCCCTCTTCTCCTCGTTCCCTCCACCTCCGACACATATATCCTCTTGGTCAATCTTTCCTCACTCATTCTCTCCATGTGCCCAAACCATTTCAAAACACCCTCTTCTGCTCTCTCAACCACGCTCTTTTTATTTCCACACATCTCTCTTACCCTTACGTTACTTACTCGATCAAACCACCTCACACCACACATTGTCCTCAAACATCTCATTTCCAGCACATCCATCCTCCTGCGCACAACTCTATCCATAGCCCACGCCTCGCAACCATACAACATTGTTGGAACCACTATTCCTTCAAACATACTCATTTTTGCTTTCCGAGATAATGTTCTCGACTTCCACACATTCTTCAAGGCTCCCAGAATTTTCGCCCCCTCCCCCACCCTATGATCCACTTCCGCTTCCATGGTTCCATCCGCTGCCAGATCCACTCCCAGATATCTAAAACACTTCACTTCCTCCAGTTTTTCTCCATTCAAACTCACCTCCCAACTGACTTGACCCTCAACCCTACTGTACCTAATAACCTTGCTCTTATTCACATTTACTCTTAACTTTCTTCTTTCACACACTTTACCAAACTCAGTCACCAGCTTCTGCAGTTTCTCACATGAATCAGCCACCAGCGCTGTATCATCAGCGAACAACAACTGACTCACTTCCCAAGCTCTCTCATCCCCATCTCTCATCCCCGAAAATTCTGGGGGCCTTGAAGAATGTGTGGAAGTCGAGAACATTATCTCGGAAAGCAAAAATGGGTATGTTTGAAGGAATAGTGGTTCCAACAATGTTGTATGGTTGCGAGGCGTGGGCTATGGATAGAGTTGTGCGCAGGAGGATGGATGTGCTGGAAATGAGATGTTTGAGGACAATGTGTGGTGTGAGGTGGTTTGATCGAGTGAGTAACGTAAGGGTACGAGAGATGTGTGGAAATAAAAAGAGCGTGGTTGACAGAGCAGAAGAGGGTGTTTTGAAGTGGTTTGGGCACATGGAGAGAATGAGTGAGGAAAGATTGACCAAGAGGATATATGTGTCCGAGGTGGAGGGAACGAGGAGAAGAGGGAGACCAAATTGGAGGTGGAAAGATGGAGTGAAAAAGATTTTGTGTGATCGGGGCCTGAACATGCAGGAGGGTGAGAGGAGGGCAAGGAATAGAGTGAATTGGAGCGATGTGGTATACCGGGGTTGACGTGCTGTCAGTGGATTGAATCAAGGCATGTGAAGCGTCTGGGGTAAACCATGGAAAGCTGTGTAGGTATGTATATTTGCGTGTGTTGACGTATGTATATACATGTGTATGGGGGGGGGGGCATTTCTTTCGTCTGTTTCCTTGCGCTACCTCGCAAACGCGGGAGACAGCGACAAAGTATAGTAAAAAAAAAAAATATATATACATGTACATATTCTTACCTGCTGCTTTCATCCTTTCCCGTTGCCACCCAGCCACACATGAAAAACAATATATATTGAAAGTATATGCAAATTTGTGTGTGTATTTGCGTGTATTTGCGCGTATACATTCATTCGTAAGTGAAAACTGACCATTCAAAAGCAGCTTAAAGTTACAGTCTTTATGTTTCGGAAAAGATACACACATGAAGTCAAAGTAGGTCTAGAAAACCTCTACATTGCCTGTTTGAGAACTTAAATCAGAAAGAATACAGTCATGTAAGATGGAGTGGACTAACAGCAGGTTTCCTTCGGCCTCCTCACTTCTTCTTCAACCATTTCTTTTTATGAGAAACACTGTGCTCACCTCTTGTCTTTTTTTTTCTTTTTTTCAATTTAACATTACTGTTGATGGATCATAGTCAGCGCTTTTAGTTGCAATGCCTCGTCTTATGATTATCTCTGTCTCACGTGTTACCTTACTATGTAAGACTGAAGCGTTTCATTCAAGTAAAGTTTCACACGATTCAGTTCGACTGAGATAATTCTACAGTTGAGTAGATCATCAGGTAACCTGTGGTAGGTTTAGTCCAGGTGGGACCCAGAGTTTGAATCAACTGAGATGATCCAGTCAAGAGGTTAGAGTCCGACTGACCCAAGGATAGTCCACTCAAGATGTCAGAGTTCGATTGACCTGAGGGTGCTTCAGTCAAGAGGACAGTATACAAATGAACTGAAGAAAATCCAATCAAGAGGTCAGATTCTGACTAGTCTGGTCAAGAGGTAAATATTCCCTAATGTTTTCTACACTGAAACACCGCTCGATCTCAGGAGCCCAAATCATATTTACACTGACCACGTTCGCTTCAATTATTCATACATTTGAGGAGAAACCAGATAATGGCTTTTTCATGTTTTGTCCTCTGCTAAGATTATTGATGATTATAACAAAATGCTAGCAATTAGAAGCACTAATTCATATCGCTTATCAAACATTAAACCAGACTCCTAAATGGTTTGTAATTTCACCACCAAACTTACATTTGAGTTTGTTACGGTACTGGGTTAATTATGATGGGTCGGTTACACAGATGACAATTAGTTGCATGCAAAAGTCGTGATGTTTACCTGGCGTTGCGCTTTCCAGTCCTGGTTCCCCGACCGTATACAGTACACGTTTCTCATATTTGCTCTGCTTGTTATTATCAAAGATCTTTAGTGACACTTTCAGACAGGAAAGACTGATGAGACATTTGCTCACTTTTAAGCTTCGATTTTCCAAAGGTAAATGTAGGAAAAAGTGTTTTAACTTCGGCGATGAGATGGTACCTTTTAAGGCTCTTCGGTCGAATTCTTAACAAGGAAATCATGACACAAAACAGCTACTGTAGAATCATATATATTTCCTTTTTTGTCAGACTAAATGTCTATCAATCAATTTATTTATTATCGAAAATTCTCTCCCTTTGTACACAAGATGGCGGATGTGAATACATGTGTGAACTATCTTGTAGGAATTGATTTTGCAGGTCGATAATACTTCATAGTCTTAAAAAGAAATGATTATGACGGTTAGATCGATAGATAGCAAGCTTACAAAGCAAACGCCAGTGCCTTCAGTGACCACTGACAGCAATAAAATTGATTCATGTATATGCTGACGAGTAGAATGAAAGTACTACATTTAAAGACCAAACTAAATCAACTATGCGTTGTTCAGGCTAGGAGTAACATAATCATGCCTTTCTGTTTTCCACTGATAGACTCCTGTGATTATATGGAAATGTTTTAATCACATTTAACGAGCAAATAGGAATTTGCACTCTTTTGAGTTGAATTTCTTCCTCTCATCCACATCAAGATCATCAAACCAGATGTCTCCTCCCGCCACAGCAGCACAACCACACTGCGCACAGGCCTCACACGTCACGTTACAGATAACTCCAAACTACCACGATCCTTCTGCGGAAGAGTATTAATGACAATGGATATCAGGCAGTCATTTGGCATCATCTTTACATTAATTATGCTTTACCGCAGGCTACTCTAGTGGCGGACTACTACAGTTCGGGTCCGGGCAACGGTGGGCCTTGGTGCGGACTCTAGCCTTTCCCTTCCCACGTATTCCCCTCGTGTCGTAAAAGGTGACTAAAAGGGACGGGAGTGGGGCGGCTAGAACATCCCCCCCCCCCTCCTTTTTGTATTTAACTTTCTAAAACGGGAAAGAGAAGGAGTCAAGCGGGGATTGCTCATCCTCCTCAAGGGCTCAGATTGGGGTGTCTGAATGTGTGTGGATGGAAATAAGATAGGAAGAAAGGAGAGATAGGTGATATGTTTCAGGAAAGGAACCTGGATGCTTTGGCTCTGAGTGAAACGAAGCTCAAGGTAAAAAGGGAAAAAATGGTTTAGGAATGTCTTGGGAGAGGACAAGAGCAAAGGAAGGAGTAGCACTCCTCCTGAAGTAGGGCTTGTGGGAGTATGGGATAGTGTAAGAAAGTAAATTCTAGATTGATGTGGGTAAAACTGAAAGTGGATGGAGAAAGATGGGTGATTATTGGTGCCTATGCACCTGGTCATAAGAAGAAAGATCATGAGAGGCAAGTGTTTTGGTAGCAAGCTGAGTGAGTGTGTTAGCAGCTTTGATACACGAGACCGGGTTATAGTGATGGGTGATTAGAATGCAAAGGTGAGTAATATGGCATTTGAGGGTATGATTGGTGTACATAGGGGTGTTCAGTATTGAAAATGGAAATGTGAAAAGCTTGTAGATTTGTGTGCTGAAAAAGGACTGGTGATTGGGAATACCTGATTTGAAAAGAGAGATATATATAAGTATACATATGTGAGTAGGAGGGATGGTCAAAGGCGTTATTGGATTATGCGTTAATTTATAGGCGTGTACAAAGATTTTTGGATGTAAATGTTCTGAGAGGGGTAGCTGGAGAAATTTCCAATCACTTTCTTGCGGAGGCGAAGGTGAAAATTAGTAGATGTTTTCAGAGAAGAGAGAATGATGAGGAGAAGAAAGTGGTGAGAGTAAGTGAGCTTGGAAAGGAGACCTATGTGAGGAAGTACCAGGAAAGAATGAGTGTAGAATGGCAAAAGGTGAGAGCAAATGACGTGAGGTGAGCGGAGGAGGAATGGTGTGTATTTAGGGAAGCAGTGATAGCTAACGCAAAAGATGCATGTGGCATTACAAAAGTGGGAGGTGGGTAGATTAGAAAGGGTAGTGAATGATGGGATGAAGAAGCAAGGTTGTTAGTGAAAAAGAAGAGGGAGGCGTTTGGACGATTTTTGTCGGGAAGTAGTGCAAATGATTGGGAGATGTATAAAAGGAAGAGGCAGGAAGATAAGAGAAAGGTGCAGGAGGTGAAAGGGGAGGCAAATGAGAGTTTTGGTGAGAGTTTCATCAAATTTTAGGGAGAATAAAAAGATGTCTTGGAAGTTGGTAAATAACATGCGTTAAGACAAGAAAACAAATGGGAACATCCGTGAAGGGAGAAATGGGGAGGTAATAACAAGTAGTGATGATATGAGAAGGAGATGGAGTGAGTATTTGGAAGGTTTGTTTAATGTGTTTGACGATAGACTGGCAGATATAAGGTGTTTTGGTCGGGGTGGTGTACAAAGTGAGAGGGTTAGGGAGAATGACTTGGTGAAAAGAGAAGAGGTAATGAAAGCTTTGCGGAAGATGAAAGCTGGCAAGGGGGCTGGTTTAGAATGTATTGCAGTGAAATCTATTAAAAAAAGCGGGTGACGGTGCAGTTGACTGGTTGGTAAGGACATTCATAGTATGTACGGATCATGGCGAAGTGCCTGAGGATTGACGGAATGCATGCATAGTGCCATTGTACAAAGACAAAGGGGACAAAGGTGAGTGTTCAAATTACAGGGGCATAAGTTTGTTGAGTATTCCTGGGAAATATATGGGAGGGTATTGATTGAGATGGTAAAGTCGTGAACAGAGCATCAGATTGGGGAAGAGCAGTGTGGTTTCAGAAGTAGTAGAGGCTGTGTGGATCAGGTGTTTGCTTTGAAGAATGTATGTGAGAAATACTTAGAAAAAAAATGGATTTGTATGCAGCATTTATGGATCTAGAGAAGGCATATAAAGGGGTTGATAGAGATGCTTTGTGGAAGGTTTTAAGAGTATATGGTGTGAGATGTAAGTTGTTAGAAGCAATGAAAAGTTTTTACCAAGGATGTAAGGCCTGTGTACGAGTAGGAAGAGAGGAAAGTGATTGGTTCAAAGTGAATGTCTGTTTGCGGAATGGGTGCGTGATGTCTCCATGGTTGTTGAATTTCTTTATGGATGGGGTTGTTCGGGAGGTGAATGCAAGAGTTCTGGAGGGAAGGGCAAGTATGCCGTCTGTTGTGGATGAGAGTGCTTGAGAAGTGAGTCAGTTGTAGTTCGCTGATGAGACAGCGCTGGTGGCTGATTTGGGTGAAAAGCTGCAGAAGTTGGTGATTGAATTTGGTAAAGTATGAGAAAGGAGAAAGTTGAGAGTAAATGTGAGTAAGAGCAAGGTTATTAGGTTCAGTAGGGTTGAGGGGCAAGTTAATTGGGAGGTCAGTTTGAACGGAGAAAAACTGTAGAAAGTGAAGTGTTTTAGTTATCTGGGAGTGGACATAGCAGCGGTTAGAACTATGGAAGCGGAAGTGAGTAGTCACAGTGTGGGGGAGGGGGTGAAGGTCCTGGGAGAGTTGAAGAATGTGTGGAAGGCGAGAACGTTATATCGGAGAGCAAAAATCGGTATGTTTGAAGCAATAGTGGTTCCAACAAATGTTATATGGTTGCGAGGCATGAGCTATAGATAAGTTTGTTCAGCGGAGGATGGATGTATTGGAAATGAAATGTTTGAAGACAATATGTGGTGTGAGGTGGTTTGATCGAGTAAGTAATGAAAGAGTTAGCGGGATGTGTGTAATGAAAAGAGTGTAGTTGATAGAGCAGAAGAGGTTGTGTTGAAATGGTTTGGACACATGGAGAAAATGAGTGAGGAAAGACTGACAAAGAGGATATATGTGTCAGAGGTGGAGGGAAGAAGGAGAAGCGAGAGACCAAATTGGAGGTGGAAGAATGGAGTGAAAAAGATTATGAACGATCGGGGCCTGAACATACAGGTGGATGAAAGGCGTGCAAGGAATAAAGTGAATTTTTAAAAATATGGTATACCGAGGTCAACGTGCTGTCAGTGGGTTGAACCAGGGCATTGAAGCGTCTGGGGTAAACCATGGAGAGTTCTGTGGGGCCTGTGTGTGGAAAAGGAGGTGTGGTTTCGATGCATTACACATGACAGCTAGAGACGGAGTATGAACGAATGTGTCTTTTTGTGTGTTCCTGGCGCTACCTCGCGGGGGGGGGGCCCTCTTCCCTTCATGGCGGGGTGGCGACGAGAATGGATGAAGGCAGTAAGTATGGATATGTACATGTGTATATGTGTATATGTTTGTCTATGTATATGTATGTATACGTTGAAATGTATATGTATATATGTGTGCGTGTATAGGCGTTTATGTATATAAATGTGTATATGAGTGGTTCGACCATTCTTCGTCTGTTTCCTTGTGCTACGTCGCTGACCCGGGGAGCAGCGATTAAGATTGATAATAGTGAAAAAAATAATGTGTGTATATGAGTGGATAGGTCGTTCTTCGTCTGTTTCCTAGCGCCACCTTGCTGACGCGGAAACGATGATCAAGTATAGTAATAATGAGAATATACTTGCAATGGTAGAAATAAGACAGCAAAGCAGAAGACACCTCCCCGCTCGCCTCTTCCTCCAACTCAACTGCAAGCAGGGGAAAATAGAAAAAAATGTCATGCAGTATTTCGGTAAGATACAGGCATGGAAACCTGATAGGAACATGTGGACTGGAAGAAGTTTCCTGTCAGTTTAATGATATCTGTTTTGCTGCTGGATGGTGGAAAAACGATGGATAGCGTCCTCATCTTCCCGTCGGTACACCATTCACAGCTTACCACCAGTAGAGGGCCTACACATTCCACCAATCAACGCTTACATCACCCCAGCAGCACAACGCCTGCAACTCCTCATTAGGGCAACATTTACGTCTTCCCAACATTACAAAGCACCCATTGTCCCGTCGTCCTCTCACTGTGACCTTCTCATCACTGAAATACTCACACTTGTACATCAGGATCAAACTGACCCATTTCTGTGACGAAACTTCCACCATCTGTTCAGGACGGTACCAATAGATTCCCATCAGCCCACCTCCCACAACTTGCCATCAAGACCGGATCTGTACCACCATAAGGTCCCCCTGCTACTACGTAGGCCGACTCACACCTGACCGTCGCGTACACTCACACACACACACACACACACACACACACACACACACACACATACACACACACACACACACACACAAAACACACACACAAACACACACACACACACACACACACACACACACACACACACACACACACACACACACATACGCATACACACACACACACACACACACACACAAAACACACACACAAACACACACACACACACACACACACACACACACACACACACACACACACACACACACACACATACGCATACACACACACAAACACACACACACACACACACACACATACGCATACACACACACACAAAACACACACACAAAACACACACACAAACACACACACACATACGCATACACACACACACACACACACACACACAAAACACACACACAAAGACACACACACACACACACACACACACACACACACACACACACACACACACACATACGCATACACACACACACACACACACACACACACACACACACACACATACGCATACACACACACACAAAACACACACACAAAACACACACACAAACACACACACACACACACACACACACACACACACACACACACACACACATACGCATACACACACACACACACACACACACACACACACACACACACACATACGCATACACACACACACACACACACACACACACACACACACACACACACACTGGTCTGTACCAAAACAACCATCAGTATGTACGTTGGGAACACAAAGGAAGGATTAAGGACCCGGAAAATCGTCACAATCGCCGACTCAGCTCCCGCTCTAATCCCCCTTGGGATGGTAAATCATCCTTTTACTGGGATTATAAAAGTGGGAGAGAGCGGATGTAGGACTCATTTTTTGCTTCAGGTATATGAAATACAGGTCGACGCTGAAGCAAACATATGAAGTGAAACATTCCGTGGTTACACATGAATATATCGGATACTAAGACAGCATTAAGCATTTACAACACTGATTAAAACAGAGAATGATATTTAATCAGATTATCTTTCATCATTAAAGTCATATAAATAAGATGTATACGCCTATGGTTATATAATGGAATATATATGAAAACGACACAGGCAATGTGCAAGTGTATATGTATGTATGTATGTATGTATGGAAAGTTATCCCTCATATATCTGCAAAAATGTTCAGAAATTTATTCGGTAGCTTACGAAATTATTAGCTTAAGAACATTGCTTCTGGGAAGAATTGAGATCCTTGATTGAGTCGCCCCACACGAATGGTAGGCAAGCCATCTTTCAAACATTCTGGCGCCCAGAGGTTCTTATATCATTCCATGAATAACTTTACCTATCTTTATCTATCTATCTAATACAAATATAAGAGGGTGTTTTGAAATGGTATGGGCACATGGAGAGAATGAGTGAGGAAAGATTGACCAAGAGGATATATGTGTCGGAGGTGGAGGGAACGAGGAGAAGTGGGAGACCAAATTGGAGGTGGAATGATGGAGTGAAAAAGATTTTGAGTGATCGGGGCCTGAACATGCAGGAGGGTGAAAGGCGGGCAAGGAATAGAGTGAGTTGGATCGATGTGGTATACCGGGGTTGACGTGCTGTCAGTGGATTGAATCAGGGCATGTGAAGCGCCTGGGGTAAGTCATGGAAAGTTGTATGGGGCCTGGATGTGGAAAGGGAGCTGTGGTTTCGGGCATTATTGCATGACAGCTAGAGACTGAGTGTGAACGAATGGGGCCTTTGTTGTCTTTTCCTAGCTCTACCTCGCACACATGAGGGGGGAGGGGGATAGTATTCCATGTGTGGCGAGGTGGCGATGGGAATGAATAAAGGCAGACAGTGTGAATTGTGTGCATGGGTATATATGTATGTGTCTGTGTGTGTATATATATGTGTACATTGAGATGTATAGGTATGTATATTTGCGTGTGTGGACGTGTATGTATATACATGTGTATGGGGTGGGTTGGGCCATTTTCTTTCGTCTGTTTCCTTGCGCTACCTCGCAAACGCAGGAGACAGCGACAAAGCAAAATAAATAAATATAAATAATATATATATATATATATATATATATATATATATATATATATATATATATATATATATATCCATTATGCTTCGTCGCTGTCTCCCGCGTTAACGAGGTAGCGCAAGGAGACAGACGAAAGATGGCCCAACCCACCCACATACACATGTATACACATACACGTCCACACATGCATACCTACACATCTCAACGTATACATATATATACATACACAGACATATACATATATACACATGTACATAATTCATACTGTCTGCCCTTATCCATTCACGTCGCCCAACCTGCCATACATGAAATGACAACCCCCTCCCCCGCAAGTGCGCGAGGTAGCTCTAGGAAAAGACAACAAAGGCCACATTCGTTCACACTCAGTCTCTAGCTATCATGTATAATACACCGAAACCACAGCTCCCTTTCCACATCCAGGCCCAAGAAAACTTTCCATTGTTTGCCCCAGACGCTTCACATGCCCTGGTTCAATCCATCGACAACACGTCGACCCCGGTATACCACATCGTTCCAATTCACTATATTCCTTGCATGCCTTTCACCCCCCTGCATGTTTAGGCCCCCATCGCTCAAAATCTTTTTCACTCCATCCTTCCACCTCCAAATTGATCTCCCACTTCTGCTCGCTCCCTTCACCGCTGACACATATATCCTCTTTGACTACCTTTCCTCATCCATTCTCTCCATGTTACCAAACCATTTCAAAACATCCTCTTCTGCTCTCTCAACCACACTCTTTTATTTACCACACATCTCTCTTACCCTATCAAAGCACCTCACACATTCTCCTCAAACATCTCATTTCCAACACATCTAATCTCTTTCGCAGAACCCTATCTATAGCCCACGCCTCGCAACCATATAGCGTTGTTGGAACCACTATTCCTTCGAACATACCCATTTTTGCTTTTCGAGAAATTGTTCTCACCTTCCTCACCCTGTGACTCACTTCCGCTTCCATAGTTCCAACCGCTGCCAAATCCACTCCCAGATATCTAAAACACTTCACTTCCTCCAGTTTTTCTCCGTTCAAACTTACCTCTCCATTGACTTGTTCCTCAACCCTACTGCTCTTATTCACATTCACTCTCAGCTTTCTACTTTCACACACTTTACCAAACTCAGTCACCAGCTCCTGCAGTTTCTCACCCGAATCAGCCACCAGCGCTGTATCATCAGCGAACAACAACTGACTCACTTCCCAAGCCCTCTCATCCACAACAGACTGCATACTTACCCCTCTCTCCAAAATTCTTGCATTCTCCTCCCTAACAACCCCATCCATAAACAAATCAAACAACCAAGGAGACATCACACACCCCTGCCGCAAACCGATATTCACTGAGAACCAATCACTTTCCTCTCTTCCTACTCGCACACATGCCTTACATCCTCGGCAAAAACTTTTCATTGCTTCTAGCAACTTACCTCCCACATTCTGAATACCTTCCACAGAGCATCTTTATTAACTCTATCATATGCTTTCTCCAGATCCATAAATGGTACATACAAATCCATTTGTTTTTCTTCTAAGTATTTCTCACATACATTCTTCAAAGCAAACACCTGGTACACACATCCTCTCCCACTTCTGAAACCACATTGCTCTTCCCCAATCTGATGCTCTGTACATGCCTTCACCCTCTCAATCAATACCCGTCCATATTATATCACAGTAATACTCAACAAACTTATACCTCTATAATTTGAACACTCACCTTTAACCCCTTTGCCTTTGTACAATGGCACTATGCATGCATTGCACCAATCCTCAGGTACTTCACCATGAGCAATACATACATTAGATATCCTTACCAACCAGTCAACAACACAGTCACCCCTTTTTTAAATAAATTCCACTGTAATACCATCCAAACCCGCCGCCTTGCCGGTTTTCATCTTCCGGAAAGCTTTCACTGCCTCTTCTCTGTTTACCAAATCATTCTCCCTAACCCTCTCACTTCGCACACCACCTCGACGAAAACACTCGAAATCTGCCACTCTGCTATCTAACACATTCAACAAACCTTCAAAATACTCACTCCATCTCCTTCTCACATCACCACTACTTGTTATTACTTCCCCATTAGCCCCCTTCACCGATGTTCCCATTTGTTCTCTTGTCATAAGCACTTTATATACCTCCTTCAAAACATCTTTTTATTCTCCCTATAATTTAATGATGCTCTCTCACCCGAACTCTTATTTCCCCTCTTTCTCACCTCTTGCACCTTCCTCTTAACCTTCTGCCTCTTTATTTTATACATCTCCCAGTCATTTGCACTATTTCTCTAAAAAACTCTTCGAAATGCCTCTCTCTTCTCTTCCACTAATAATCTTACTTCCTCATCCCACCACTAACTAACCGTACTAATCTGCCCACCTCCCACGCTTCTCATGCCACAAGCATCTTTTGTGGAAGCCATCACTACTTCCCTCAAAGCATCCCGTTCGTCCCCCACTTCCCTTACGTCCTTCGCTCTCACCTTTTTTCATTCTGCACTCAGTCTCTCCTGGTACTTCCTCACACAAGTCTCTTTCCCAAGCTCACTTACTCGCACCACTCTCTTCACCCCAACATGCTCTCTTCTTTTCTGAAAACCTCTACAAAACGCAGGAGACAGCGACAAAGCAAAAAAAGAAAGAAAAAAAAAAAAATATATATATATATATATATATATATATATATATATATATATATATATATATATTTCTTTTTCTTTCTTTTAAACTATTCGCCATTTCCCGCGTTAGCGAGGTAGCGTTAAGAACAGAGGACTGGGCCTTTTTTGGAATATCCTCACCTGGCCCCCTCTGTTCCTTCTTTTGGAAAATTAAAAAAAAAAAAATATATATCCCCTATCCCTGGGGATAGGAAATTAAGAATACTTCCCACGCATTCCTCACGTGTCGTAGAAGGCGACTAAAGGGGACGGGAGCGGGGGGCCAGAAACCCTCCCCTCCTTGTATTTTAACTATCTAAAAGGGGAAACAGAAGGAGTCACGCGAGGAGTGCTTATCCTCCTCGAAGGTTCAGATTGGGGTGTCTAAATGTGTGTGGATGTAAAAAAGATGAGAAAAAAGGAGAGATAGGTAGTATGTTTGAGGAAAGGAACCTGGATGTTTTGGCTCTGAGTGAAACGAAGCTAAAGGGTAAAGGGGAAGAGTGGTTTGGGAATGTCTTGGTAGTAAAGTCAGGGGTTAGTGAGAGGACAAGAGCAAGGGAAGGAGTAGCACTACTCCTGAAATAGGAGTTGTAGGAGTATGTGATAGAGTGTAAGAAAGTAAATTCTAGATTGATATGGGTAAAACTGAAAGTTGATGGAGAGAGATGGGTGATTATTGGTGCATATACACCTGGGCATGAGAAGAAAGATCACGAGAGGCAAGTGTTTTGGGAGCAGCTGAATGAGTGTGTTAGTGGTTTTGATGCACAAGACCGGGTTATAGTGATGGGTGATTTGAATGCAAAGGTGAGTAATGTGGCAGTTGAGGGAATAATTGGTATACATGGAGTGTTCAGTGCTGTAAATGGAAATGGTGAAGAGCTTGTAGATTTATGTGCTGAAAAAGGACTGGTGATTGGGAATACCTGGTTTAAAAAGCGAGATATACATAAGTATACGTATGTAAGTAGGAGAGATGGCCAGAGAGCGTTATTGGATTACGTGTTAATTGATAGACGCACGAAAGAGAGACTTTTGGATGTTAATGTGCTGAGAGGTGCAACTGGAGGGATGTCTGATCATTATCTTGTGGAAGCAAAGGTGATGATTTGTGGGGGTTTTCAGAAAAGAAGAGAGAATGTTGGGGTGAAGAGAGTGGTGAGAGTAAGTGAGCTTGGGAAGGAGACTTGTGTGAGGAAGTACCAGAAGAGACTGAGTATAGAATGGAAAAAGGTGAGAACAAAGGAGGTAAGGGGAGTGGGGGAGGAATGGGATGTATTTAGGGAAGCAATGATGGCTTGCGCAAAAGATGCTTGTGGCATGAGAAGCGTGGGAGGTGGGTTGATTAGAAAAGGTAGTGAGTTATGGATTGAAGAAGTAAGATTATTAGTGAAAGAGAAGAGAGAGGCATTTGAACGATTTTTGCAGGGAAAAAATGCAAATGAGTTTGAGAGGTATAAAAGAAAGAGGCAGGAGGTCAAGAGAAAGGTGCAAGAGGTGAAAAAGAGGGCAAATGAGAGTTAGGGTGAGAGGGTATCATTAAATTTTAGGGAGAATAAAAAGATGTTTTGGAAGGAGAAAAATAAAGTGCGTAAGACAAGGGAGCAAATGGGAACTTCAGTGAAGGGGGCTAATGGGGAGGTGATAACAAGTAGTGGTGATGTGAGAAGGAGATGAAGTGAATATTTTTAAGGTTTGTTGAATGTGTCTGATGATAGAGTGGCAGATGTGGGGTGTCTTGGTCGAGGTGGTGTGCAAAGTGAGAGGGTTAGGGAAAATGATTTGGTAAATAGAGAAGAGGTAGTGAAAGCTTTACGGAAGATGAAAGCAGCAGGTTTGGATGGTATTGCAGTGGAATTTATTAAAAAAGGGGCGACTGTATTGTTGACTGGTTGGTAAGGTTATTTAATGTATGTATGATTCATAGTGAGGTGCCTGAGGATTGGCGGAATGTTTGCGTGGTGCCATTGTACAAAGGCAAAGGGGATAAGAGTGAGTGCTCAAATTACAGAGGTATAAGTTTGTTGAGTATTCCTGGTAAATTATATGGGGGGGTATTGATTGAGAGGGTGAAGGCATGTACAGAGCATCAGATTGGGAAGAGCAATGTGGTTTCAGAAGTGGTAGAGGATGCGTGGATCATGTGTTTGCTTTGAAGAATGTATGCGAGAAATACTTAGAAAAACAAATGGATTTGTATGTAGCATTTATGGATCTGGAGAAGGCATATGATAGAGTTGATAGAGATGCTATGTGGAAGGTATTAAGAATATATGGTGTGAGAGGCAAGTTGTTAGAAGCAGTGAAAAGTTTTTATCGAGGATGTAAGACATGTGTACGTGTAGGAAGAGAGGAAAGTGATTGGTTCTCAGTGAATATAGGTTTGCGGGAGGGGTGTGTGATGTCTCCATGGTTGTTTAATTTGTTTATGGATGTTAGGGAGGTGAATGCAAGAGTTTTGGAAAGAGGGGCAAGTATGAAGTCTGTTCTGGATGAGAGAGCTTGGGAAGTGAGTCAGTTGTTGTTCGCTGATGATACAGCGCTGGTGGCTGATTCATGTGAGAAACTGCAGAAGCTGGTGACTGAGATTAGTAAGGTGTGTGAAAGAGGATAGTTAAGAGTAAATGTGAATAAGAGCAAGGTTGTTAGGTACAGTAGGGTTGAGGGTCAAGTCAATTGGGAGGTGAGTTTGAGTGGAGAAAGGCTGGAGGAAGTTAAGTGTTTTGGATATCTGGGAGTGGATCTGGCAGCGGATGGAACCATGGAAGCGGAAGTGAATCGTGGGATGGGGGAGGGGGCTAAAATTCTGGGAGCCTTGAAGAATGTTTGGAAGTCGAGAACATTATCTCAGAAAGCAGGGATGGGTATGTTTGAAGGAATAGTGGTTCCAACAATGTTGTGTGGTTGCGAGGCGTGAACTATGGATGGAGTTGTGCGCAGGAGGGTGGATGTAATGGAGGTGAGATGTTTGAGGACGATGTGTGGTGTGAGGTGGTTTGATCGAGTGGGTAATGTGGGGGTGAGAGAGATGTGTGGAAATGGGAAGAGTGTGGTTGGGAGAGCAGAGGAGGGTGTTTTGAGGTGGTTTGGTCACATGGAGAGGGTTAGTGGGGGGTGGGGGGTTGACCAAGAGGATGTATGTGTCTGGGGTGGAGGGAACGAGGAGGAGTGGGAGACCAAATTGGAGGTGGAGAGGTGGAGTGAAGGGGATTTTGAGTGATCGGGGCCTGAACATGCAGGAGCGTGAGGGGCGTGCGGGGAATGGAGTGAATTGGAACGATGTGGTATACCGGGGTCGAAGTGCTGTCAATGGATTGAACCAGGGCATGTGAAGCGTCTGGGGTAAACCATGCAAAGTGTGTGGGGCCTGGATGTGGAAAGGGAGCTGTATTTTCGGTGAATTATTACATGACAGCTAGAGACTGAGTGTGAACGAATGGGGCCTTTGGTGTTTTTCCTAGCGCTACCTCGCACACATGAGGGGGGAGGGGTTTGTTATTCCATGTGTGGCGAGGTGGCGATGGGAACAAATAAAGGCAGACAGTATGAATTATGAACATGTGTATATATGTATATGTCTGTGTGTGTAATATATATGTGTACATTGAGATGTATAGGTATGTATATTGTGCGTGTGTGGACATGTATGTATGTATATGTGTATGTGGGCGGGTTGGGTCATTCTTTCGTCTGTTTCCTTGCGCTACCTCGCTAACGCGGGAGACAGCGATTAAGCAAAATATATATATATATATATATACATATATATATATATACATATATATATATATATATATATATATATATATATATATATATTTTCCCTGGATATAGGGGAGAAAGAATACTTCCCACGCATTCCTCACGTGTCGTAGAAGGCGGCTAAAGGGGACGGGAGCGGGGGGCCAGAAAACCCTCCCCTCCTTGTATTTAACTTTCTAAAAGGGGAAACAGAAGGAGTCACGCGAGTAGTGCTCATCCTCCTCGAAGGCTCAGATTGGGGTGTCTAAATGTGTGTGGATGGAACCAAGATGAGAAAAAAGGAGAGATACATAGTATGTTTGAGGAAAGGAACCTGGATGTTTTGGCTCTGAGTGAAACGAAGCTCAAGGGTAAAGGGGAAGAGTGGTTTGGAAATGTCTTGGGAGTAAAGTCAGGGGTTAGTGAGGGGACAAGAGCAAGGGAAGGAGTGGCACTACTCCTGAATCAGGAGTTGTGGGAGTATGTGATAAAGAGTAAGAAAGTAAATTCTAGATTGATATGGGTTAAACTGGAAGTTGATGGAAAGAGATGGGTGATTATTGGTGCATATGCGCATATGCACCTGGGCATGAGAAGAAAGATCATAAAGGCAAGTGTTTTGGGAGCAGCTGAATGAGTGTGTTAGTGGTTTTGATGCACAAGACCGGGTTATAGTGATGGGTGATTTGAATGCAAAGGTGAGTAATGTGGCAGTTGAGGTAATAATTGGTATACATGGAGTGTTCAGTGTTGTAAATAGAAATGGTGAAGAGCTTGTAGATCTATATGGTGAAAAAGGACTGGTGATTGGGAACACCTGGTTTAAAAAGCGAGATATACATAAGTATACGTATGTAAGTAGGAGAGATGGCCAGAGAGCTTTATTGGATTACGTGTTAATTGATAGACGCACAAAAGAGAGACTTTTGGATGTAAATGTGCTGAGAGGTGCAACTGGAGGGATGTCTGATCATTATCTTGTGGAGGCGAAGGTGAAGATTTGTGGGGGTTTTCAGAAAAGAAGAGAGAATATTGGGGTGAAGAGAGTCGTGAGAGTAAGTGAGCTTGGGAAGGAGACTTGTGTGAGGAAGTACTAGGGGAGACTGAGTACAGAATGGAAAAAGGTGAGAATAAAGGAGGTAAGGGGAGTGGGGGAGGAATGGGATGTATTTAGGGAAGCAGTGATGGCTTGCGCAAAAGATGCTTGTGGCATGAGAAGCGTGGGAGGTGGGTTGATTGGAAAAGGTAGTGAGTGGTAGGATGAAGAAGTAAGATTAATAGGAAAAGAGAAGAGAGAGGCATTTGGACGATTTTTGCAGGGAAAAAATGCAAATGAGTGGGAGATGTATAAAAGAAAGAGGCAGGAGGTCAAGAGAAAGGTGCAAGAGGTGAAAAAGAGGGCAAATGAGAGTTGGGGTGAGAGAGTATCATTAAGCTTCAGGGAGAATAAAAAGATGTTTTGGAAGGAGGTAAATAAAGTGCGTAAGACAAGGGAGCAAATGGTAACTTCAGTGAAGGGGGCTAATGGGGAGGTGATAACAAGTAGTGGTGATGTCAGAAGGAGATGGAGTGAGTATTTTGAAGGTTTGTTGAATGTGTTTGATGATAGAGTGGCAGATATAGGATGTCTTGTCGAGGTGGTGTGCAAAGTGAGAGGGTTAAGGAGAATGATTTGGTAAATAGAGAAGAGGTAGTAAAAGATTTACGGAAGATGAAAGCTGGCAAGGCAGCAGGTTTGGATGGTACTGCAGTGGAATTTATTAAAAAAGGGGATGACTGTATTGTTGACTGGTTGGTTAGGTCATTTAATGTATGTATGATTCATGGTGAGGTGCCTGAGGATTGGCGGAATGCTTGCATAGTGCCATTGCACAAAGGCAAAGGGGATAAGAGTGAGTGTTCAAATTACAGAGGTATAAGATAGTTGAGTATTCCTGGTAAATTATATTGGGGGGTATTGATTGAGAGGGTGAAGGCATGTACAGAGCATCAGATTGGGGAAGAGCAGTGTGGTTTCAGAAGTGGTAGAGGATGTGTCGATCAGGTGTTTGCTTTGAAGAATGTATGTGAGAAATACTTAGAAAAACAAATGGATTTGTATGTAGCATTTATGGATCTGGAGAAGGCATATGATAAAGTTGATAGAGATGCTCTGTGGAAGGTTTTAAGAATATATGGTGTGGGAGGCAAGTTGTTAGAAGCAGTGAAAAGTTTTTATCAAGGATATAAGGCATGTGTACGTGTAGGAAGAGAGGAAAGTGATTGGTTCTCAGTGAATGTAGGTTTGCGGCAGGGGTGTGTGATGTCTCCATGGTTGTTTAATTTGTTTATGGATGGGGTTGTTAGGGAGGTGAATGCAAGAGTTTTGGAAAGAGGGGCAAGTATGCAGTCTGTTCTGGATGAGAGAGCTTGTGAAGTGAGTCAGTTGTTGTTCGCTGATGATACAGCGCTGGTGGCTGATTCATGTAAGAAACTGCAGAAGCAGGTGACTGACTTTGGTAAAGTGTGTGAAAGAAGAAAGTTAACAGTAAATGTGAATAAGAGCAAGGTTATTAGATACAGTAGGGTTGAGGATCAAGTCAATTGGGAGGTAAGTTTAAATGGAGAAAAACTGGAGGAAGTAAAGTGTTTTAGATATCTGGGAGTGGATCTGGCAGCGGATGGAACCATGGAAGCGGAAGTGAATCATAGGGTGGGGGAGGCGGCGAAAATTCTGGGAGCCTTGAAGAATGTTTGGAAGTCGAGAACATTATCTCGGAAAGCAGGAATGGGTATGTTTGAAGGAATAGTGGTTCCAACAATGTTGTATGGTTGCGAGGCGTGGGCTATGGATAGAGTTGTGCGCAGTAAGGTGGATGAGCTGGAAATGAGATGTTTGAGGACAATATGTGGCGTGAGGTGGTTTGATCGAGTAAGTAATGTAAGGGTAAGAGAGATGTGTGGAAATAAAAAGAATGTGGTTGAGAGAGCAGAAGAGGGTGTTTTGAAATGGTTTGGTCGCATGGAGAGAATGAGTGAGGAAAGATTGACAAAGAGGATATATGTGTCAGAGGTGGAGGGAACGAGGAGGAGTGGGAGACCAAATTGGAGGTGGAAAGATGGAGTGAAAAAGATTTTGAGTGATTGGGGCCTGAACATGCAGGAGGGTGAAAGGCGTGCAAGGAATAGAGTGAATTGGAGCGATGTGGTATACCGTGGTCGACGTGCTGTCAGTGGATTGAACCAGGGCATGTGAAGCGTCTGGGGTAAACCATGGGAAGTTCTGTGGGTCCTGGATGTGGAAAGGGAGCTGTGGTTTCGGTGCATTATTACATTACAGCTAGAGACTGAGTGTGAACGAATGGGGCCTTTGGTGTCTTTTCCTAGCGCTACCTCGCACACATGAGGGGGGAGGGGGTTGTTATTACATGTGTGGCCAGGTGGCGATGGGAATGAATATAGGCAGACAGTGTGAATTGTGTGCATGGGTATATATGTATGCGTTTGAGTGTGTATATATATGTGTACATAGAGATATATAGGTATGTATATTTGCTTGTGTGGACGTGTATGTATATACATGTGTATATGGGCGGGTTGGGCCATTCTTTCGTCTGTTTCCTTGCGCTACCTCGCTAACGCAGGAGAGAGCGACAAATCAAAATGAATAAATAAATAAATAGAAATATATATATATATATATATATATATATATATATATATATATATATATATATATATATATATATATATATCCCTGGGGATAGGGGATTAAGAATACTTCCCACGTATTCCCTGCGTGTCGTAGAAGGCGACTAAAAGGGGAGGGAGCGGGGGGCTGGAAATCCTCCCCTCTCGTTTTTTTTTTTTAATTTTCCAAAAGAAGGAACAGAGGGGGCCAGGTGAGGATATTCCGAAAAAGGCCCAGTCCTCTGTTCTCAACGCTTCCTCGCTAATGCGGGAAATGGCGAATAGTTTGAAAAAAAAAAAAAAAATATATATATATATATATATATATATATATATAAAATATATATATATATATATATATATATATATATATATATATATATATATATATATATATATATATATATATATATATATATATATATATATTTAATAAGAGGGTTACTGTATTTTTGACTGGTTAGTAAGGTTATCCAATGTATGTATGATTCATGGTGAGGTGCCTGAGGATTGGCGGAATGCTTGCATAGTGCCATTGTACAAAGGCAAAGGGGATAAGAGTGAGTGCTCAAATTACAGAGGCATAAGTTTGTTGAGTATTCCTGGTAAATTATATGGGAGGGTATTGATTGAGAGGGTGAAGGCATGTACAGAGCTTCAGATTGGGGAAGAGCAGTGTGGTTTCAGAAGTGGTAGAGGATGTGTGGATCAGGTGTTTGCTTTGAAGAATGTATGTGAGAAATACTTAGAAAAGGAAATGGATTTGTATGTGGCATTTATGGATCTGGAGAAGGCATATGATAGAGTTGATAGATATGCTCTGTGGAAGGTATTAAGAATATATGGTGTGGGAGGCAGGTTGTTAGAAGCAGTGAAATGTTTTTATCGAGGATGTAAGGCATGTGTACGTGTAGGAAGAGAGGAAAGTGATTGGTTCTCAGTGAATGTAGGTTTTCGGCAAGGGTGTGTGATGTCTCCCTGGTTGTTTAATTTGTTTATGGATGGGGTTGTTAGGGAGGTGAATGCAAGAGTTTTGGAAAGAGGGGCAAGTATGCAGTCTATTGTGGATGAGAGAGCTTGGGAAGTGAGTCAGTTGTTGTTCGCTGATGATACAGCGCTGGTGGCTGATTCATGTGAGAAACTGCAGAAGCTGGTGACTGACTTTGGTAAAGTGTGTGAAAGAAGAAAGTTAAGAGTATATGTGAATAAGAGCAAGGTTGTTAGTTACAGTAGTGTTGAGGGTCAAGTTAATTGGGAGGTAAGTTTGAATGGAGAAAAACTGGAGGAAGTAAATTGTTTCAGATGTCTGGGAGTGGATCTGGCAGCGGATGGAACCATGGAAGCGGAAGTGAATCATAGGGTGCGAGAGGGGGCGAACATTCTGGGAGCCTTGAAGAATGTTTGGAAGTCGAGAACATTATCTCGGAAAGCAAAAATGTGTATGTTTGAAGGAATAGTGGTTCCAACAATGTTGTATGGTTGCGAGGCGTGGGCTATGGATAGAGTTGTGTGCAGGAGGGTGGATGTGCTGGAAATGAGGTGTTTGAGGACAATATGTGGTGTGAGGTGGTTTGATCGAGTAAGTAATGTAAGGGTAAGAGAGATGTGTGGAAATAAAAAGAGTGTGGTTGAGAGAGCAGAAGAGGGTGTTTTGAAATGGTTTGTTTACATGGAGAGAATGAGTGTGGAAAGATTGGCCAAGAGGACATATGTGTCAGAGGTGGAGGGAACGAGAAGTGGGAGACCAAATTGGAGGTGGAAAGATAGAGTGAAAAAGATTTTGAGTGATTGGGGCCTGAACATGCAGGAGGGTGAAAGGAGTGCAAGGAATAGAGTGAATTGGAACGATGTGGTATACCGGGTCGACGTGATGTCAATGGATTGAACCAGGGCTTGAGAAGCGTTTTGGGTAAACCATGGAAAGTTCTGTGGGTCCTGGATGTGGAAAGGGAGCTGTGGTTTCGGTGCATTATTACATGACAGCTAGAGACTGAGCGTGAACGAATGGGGCCTTTGTTGTCTTTTTCTGGCGCTACCTCGCACACCTGAGGGGGGAGGGGTTTGTTATTCCATGTGTGGCGAGGTGGCGATGGGTATAAAGAAAGGCAGACAGTATGAATTATGTGCATGTGTATATATGTATATGTCTGTGTGTTTATATATATGTGTACATTGAGATGTATAGGTATGTATATTTGCGTGTGTGGACGTGTAAGTATATACATGTGTATGTGGGTGGGTTGGGCCAATCTTTCGTCTGTTTCCTTGCGCTACCTCGCTTGCGCGGGAGACAGCGACAAAGCAAAATACATAAAAAAAAATGAATATATATATATATATATATATATATATATATATATATATATATATATATATATATATATATATATATATATATATATATATACATATATATATATATATTCGTTACTTTGCTCTCTAATACTTTCCTCCGACAGGAATAGACGGAGAGGCCTCATTCGCCCGCATCCATTATCTAGTTGTCATGTGTAATACACCGTAACCACAGCCCTATACACCACCAGAACCCATTGAATACTCGCGTATAGATAACGGTACCTAAAGTCCCGCCGAAGATAGAAACTAAATATAAGACTCACTATTGTCCATAGCAGTCTTGATGAGGGATGGAAGACTATTATGCATATTCCATTGCCTGGGTGGCCTTAGTACATAAGCTGGAGGACAGAGGCTACTTGCCCTAAAGGCTCTGGCATTTGCTCTTTGGCTTCATTATGAGGGTTTCTACTGGTTGTTTTGTCTAGCTTGTGGTGGTTGTCTCGGCCCAGGTTTGTCTAGGTTTATGACTGCTGGTTTAGGTTTTCCTTGATTTAACTGGGCTGAAATTAGCTTTGTGGGTTGAGGAGTCTAATCATAATTGCTTTACCATATCTCTGATGATTTACAGATCTGCATTATTCATTCCTTATTATTGATTTTTGTTACGAGTTTATGTTGTTTATATAGAATTACTTGACTACAGAAGCACATGTATACTGGTATGAGTTTATATGAGATGAAGAGGTGCCAGTATGTTTCAAATGGTTATGTGGGGTTATGCAAGTTATCACATTCATCTTGGGTTGTATGAATATTGAAATCTATGCTGTCTGCCAGGGATCAATATATTTTTGAGTTCCATGAATACTTAAACTTTTCTGATGACTTTATGTGGTGTTATGTTTTCTTTTCCGTGTTTACCTATGATTAAATAGATGTAACTGGGTATCTTCTCACTCTCTTCTATCATAGAGCAAGAAGTATATTATACTGAAACATGATTTCCAATAAATATAAATATGGACACTCGCGATCTATATGCATATTACCTTGATTCAGATCATCGAGACCTCTCTTTTCTTCTTGTTTCTCATCTGCTATACATATCAAAACCAATTTAAAGCTTTTGTGGCTAGAAATCCCCTGCAACTTGAACATAACATGAAGATTAACAAAGTTAGTTTTATGATGTCCAAGCAAAGAATTTTGCTGGTGGAGAGGAAGATAACAGTAGAAAATGCCAAATACAAGCTATACTCACAGAAGCACTAAAAGATGGTTAGAACAGGCTATGATCATTGAGACAGTATAAAATGGCTAGAGATAACAGAGATAGAGAATATGGCTAGTGCAAACTATAAACATAGAGACAGAAGAAGACGGCTGGTAAAAGTTATGATCGTAAACACACTATAAGATGGTAGTACAAGCTATGATCAAAGAGACAGTATAAGATGGCGAGTAAAAGCTATGATCATAGAGACAATACAAGATATAGTCAGTGAGACAGTGGGATGACTACTGGCACAGCACGATATGACTAAATGGTTAGATAGGTCTGGTTTCAGTTGTAGTAATGGGCAAACGTTTTACTTCGAACAAGGCCAATTGCTTTTACTTCAACAGGATTGTTAGCATGTGAAATGCTTTACCATTAAGAATAGTTGAAAATAACACAATAGACACGTTTATAAATGAACTTAACAAGCATTTTGCTTCAAATTCTGCGATTGACATTATTTACACCTTTTGTACATGCAAAAACAGTAGGCATATTCCTTTTGGTCAACTGTTTCCGCTTCTACATTCCAGATATAAATATCGTGTTTCTGATCTCTTGTACAGCCACAAACAACCTCGAAAGGACCAAATGGTCTATTGCTCATCGCTTTCCTTTATAAGTGGATCAAGTTTAATGTTTGTGGACGAGGGCGTTTCACATGAAGAAGTGCGTTTATCTTAAAATGTAACTTTGATAACACTCTCTCTCTCTCTCTCTCTCTCTCTCTCTCTCTCTCTCTCTCTCTCTCTCTCTCTCTCTCTCTCTCTCTCTCTCTCTCTCTCTCTCTCTCTCTCTCTCAATCTCGATCTCTGGCGGCCAAAGCACAGCATCAGCAGAATGTTTTGTTTGCAACTTATTGATCAATAACCTCTGACACGTAATAGTATTAATCAAAATAAAAGTCATCTCCGCACATCTCACGCGAGCCTCTTCCTTCGTTGTTCTCGGTCTATTTAGATTAACAATTTGGAGTGCAATTACTCTCTTCCTTTACATAACCTCGTCGTGGACCATTACGCCTTCTGTCGTCTGTGCTTCCCATCTACTACCATGAAAAAGTGCCATTCAGGTGTCCGAGCCTCCCCCACGCAATCTAAAAGTGCGCACTCAAAAATGAAAATTTCGTCTAGGCATCTAATACACTATTAATTTCTGTTGAGCTAGGTTCAGTGCTGATTACGTCATTACAGTCACTTTTACACTAAAATTCCCTCAATATTCAGTAACATGACTCGCCAGTTTTCCCTAGCATTTATTTTCTTTTCCCTCCAGCAAAATTTCTTTCTCTATCAACAAACAGTTGCTAATTTTACTTACTATAATTTCTCATCTTTGCGTATGTCTGTAACTCTTACCTGTTTCAGTTAATGTAGTTCTTGTTCATATGAGCCTAACCGTGTTACAGAGAGTCTACTCTGGCAAGTTTAACTCAAGCTACTTCCAATGTTTGAGAATTCGCTCATTCGTGTCGTATAAACAAAGTCGAAACTGATAAATACCAGAGTGGCTTCTCCCGCTCTGTGCTGCGCCGTTCTTGCTTGTCAGTCTCCTGGCAATCTCTCTAATGAGTGGAGGAAATCAACTTGTGGTGGCTGGTTGCCTCGCAATGGGAGCTTAGATGAGGAACAAGATACTGAGCGTTAGAACGACCTGCCTCAGTCCCCAGGGTTAGGAGCTCTCGTGTCCTCATCTGTACAAGTATCTGTCCATCTATCTATCATTATTCTATACCCAGCTCCTCTGCAGTGGACCAGGCACGTACATACAGCCTTAGAAAAGATCAGTTACACACATCCTCTACCTATATCCCTATACGGATGTCCAGACTAATGAAATGAAAGGTGGACCTCCACACTGACAGAATGCTTGTTATGTTTTTACCTTGTACGGTATGTTGATTCGTGAGGTGACTCCGAACTTCCCCATTCATACCATCCCTGATACACATATCAAGCACTCAGTCTTAACTGCTTGATCTCAGCACATACCTCTGGACGTAATGCATTCAATAGCTCATGCCAATCGTGACATTATTCTACATTTCAATATAGAGAAAACTGAGAATATTCTGAATTGTTTTTATATGCATATAAAAGTATACTAATGTGAAACAGTTATGCTTTACTCACTAGTCTTAAGAGTTGTGTTCTCTCGCTTCCGCTCGTCAGCTTTGCGAGCTGACACAGCCTATGATAAATATCAAATTAATCTTAAAAGTATGATAAATATCTTTTGTTTTGCGAAGAGAATATAATTACACACAATGACAAGACTTGGAATGGTCAGCTCGTCTAATCTCTGAAAGCTAGAGACGACCTCGAGGACATTCTACTCAAATTACAATATACATACATACATATACATATATATATATATATATATATATATATATATATATATATATATATATATATATATATATATATATATATATATATATATATATATATATATATATATATATATATATACACCTTCCACAGAGCATCTTTATCAACATTATCATATGCCTTCTCCAGATCTATAAATGCTACATGCGAATTCATTTGCTTTTCTAAGTATTTCTCACATACATTCTTCAAAGCAAACACCTGATCCACACATCCTCTACCATTTCTGAAACCACACTGCTCTTCCCCAATCTGATGCTCTGTACATGCCTTCACCTTCTCAATCAATACCCTCCATATAATATCCCAGGAATATTCAACAAACTTATACCTCTGTAATTTTAGCACTCACTCTTATCGCCTTTGCCTTTGTACAATGGCACTATGCAAGCATTCCGCCAGTCCTCAGGCACCTCAACAATGAGTCATACATACATTGAATAACCTTACCAACCAGTCAACAATACAGTCACCAGCTTTTTAAACTAATTCCACTGCAATACCATCCAAACCCGCTGCCATTCCGGTGTTCGTCTTCCGCAAAGCTTTTACTACCTCTTCTCTGTTTACCAAATCATTCTCCTTAATCCTCTCACTTTGCACACCACCTCGACCAAAACACCCTATATCTGCCACTCTATCATCAAACACATTCAACAAACCTTCAAAATAATCATTCCATCTCCTTCTCACATCACCACTACTTGTTATCACCTCCCCATTTGCACGCTTCACTGAAGTTCCCATTTGCTCCCTTGTCTTACGCACTTTATTTACCTCCTTCCAAAACATGTTTTTATTCTCCCTAAAATTTGATGATACTCTCTCACCCCAACTCTTATTTGCCCTCTTTTTCGCCTCTTGCACCTTTCTCTTGACCTCCTACCTCTTTCTTTTATACATCTCTCAGTCACTTGCATTATATCCCTGGAAAATAGTCCAAATACCTCTCTCTTCTATTTCACTAATAATCTTACTTCTTCATCACACCACTCACTACCCTTTCTAATCTGCCCACCTCCCACGCTTCTCAGGCCACAAGCATCTTTTGCATAAGCCATCACTGATTCCCTAAATATATCCCATTCCTCCCCCACTCCCCTTACGTCCTTTGTTCTCACCTTTTTCCATTCTGTACTCAATCTCTCCTGGTACTTCTTCACACAAGTCTTCTTCCCAAGCTCACTTACTCTCACCACTCTCTTCACTCCAACATTCTCTCTTCTTTTCTGAAAACATCTAAAAATCTTCACCTTTGCCTCCACAAGATATATGTATGACTCATGGTGAGGTTCCAGACAACCCTCCAGTTGCACCTCTCAGCATATTGATATCGAAAAGTCTCTCTTTCGCACGACTATCAATTAACACGTAATCCAATAACGCTCTCTGGTCATCACTCCTACTTACATACGTATACTTATGTAGTGTATCTCTCTTTTTAAAGCAAGTATTCCCAATCACCAGTCAAATCACCAGTCCAATATATATATATATATGTATATATATATATATATATATATATATATATATATATATATATATATATATATATATATATATATATATATATATATATATATATATATACATATATATATATATTTATATATATATATATATATACATATATATATTTTCTATTTTTTTTTATTATACTTTGTCGCTGTCTCCCGCGTTTGCGAGGTAGCGCAAGGAAACAGACGAAAGAAATGGCCCAACCCCCCCCCATACACATGTATATACATACGTCCACACACGCAAATATACATACCTACACAGCTTTCCATGGTTTACCCCAGAAGCTTCACATGCCCTGCTTCAATCCACTGACAGCACGTCAACCCCGGTATACCACATCGCTCCAATTCACTCTATTCCTTGCCCTCCTTTCACCCTCCTGCATGTTCAGGCCCCGATCACACAAAATCTTTTTCACTCCATCTTTCCACCTCCAATTTGGTCTCCCTCTTCTCCTTGTTCCCTCCACCTCCGACACATATATCCTCTTGGTCAATCTTTCCTCACTCATCCTCTCCATGTGCCCAAACCACTTCAAAACACCCTCTTCTGCTCTCTCAACCACGCTCTTTTTATTTCCACAAATCTCTCTTACCCTTACGTTACTCACTCGATCAAACCACCTCACACCACACATTGTCCTCAAACATCTCATTTCCAGCACATCCATCCTCCTGCGCACAACTCTATCCATAGCCCACGCCTCGCAACCATACAACATTGTTGGAACCACTATTCCTTGAAACATACCCATTTTTGCTCTCCGAGATAATGTTCTCGACTTCCACACATTCTTCAAGGCCCCCAGGATTTTCGCCCCCTCCCCCACCCTATGATCCACTTCCGCTTCCATGGTTCCATCCGCTGCCAGATCCACTCCCAGATATCTAAAACACTTCACTCCTCCAGTTTTTCTCCATTCAAACTCACCTCCCAATTGACTTGACCCTCAACCCTACTGTACCTAATAACCTTGCTCTTATTCACATTTACTCTTAACTTTCTTCTTCCACACACTTTTCCAAACTCAGTCACCAGCTTCTGCAGTTTCTCACATGAATCAGCCACCAGCGCTGTATCATCAGCGAACAACAACTGACTCACTTCCCAAGCTCTCTCATCCCCAACAGACTTCATACTTGCCCCTCTTTCCAAAACTCTTGCATTTACCTCCCTAACAACCCCATCCATAAACAAATTAAACAACCATGGAGACATCACACACCCCTGCCGCAAACCTACATTCACTGAGAACCAATCACTTTCCTCTCTTCCTACACGTACACATGCCTTACATCCTCGATAAAAACATTTCACTGCTTCTAACAAGCTGCCTCCCACACCATATATTCTTAATACCTTCCACAGAGCATATCTATTAACTCTATCATATGCCTTCTCCAGATCCATAAATGCTACATACAAATCCATTTGCTTTTCTAAGTATTTCTCACATACATTCTTCAAAGCAAACACCTGATCCACACATCCTCTACCACTTCTGAAACCACACTGCTCTTCCCCAATCTGATGCTCTGTACATGCCTTCACCCTCTCAATCAGTACCCTCCCATATAATTTACCAGGAATACTCAACAAACTTATACCTCTGTAATTTGAGCACTCACTCTTATCCCCTTTGCCTTTGTACAATGGCACTATGCACGCATTCCGCCAATCCTTAGGCACCTCACCATGAGTCATACATACATTAAATAACCTTACCAACCAGTCAACAATACAGTCACCCCCTTTTTTAATAAATTCCACTGCAATACCATCCAAACCTGCTGCCTTGCCGGCTTTCATCTTCCGCAAAGCTTTCACTACCTCTTCTCTGTTTACCAAATCATTTTCCCTAACCCTCTCACTTTGCACACCACCTCGACCAAAACACCCTATATCTGCCACTCTATCATCAAACACATTCAACAAACCTTCAAAATACTCACTCCATCTCCTTCTCGCATCACCACTACTTGTTATCACCTCCCCACTTGCGCCCTTCACTGAAGTTCCCATTTGCTCCCTTGTCTTACGCACTTTATTTACCTCCTTCCAGAACATCTTTTTATTCTCCCTAAAATTTAATGATACTCTCTCACCCCAACTCTCATTTGCCCTTTTTTCACCTCTTGCACCTTTCTCTTGACCTCCTGTCTCTTTCTTTTATACTTCTCCCACTCAATTGCATTTTTTCCTTGCAAAAATCGTCCAAATGCCTCTCTCTTCTCTTTCACTAATACTCTTACTTCTTCATCCCACCACTCACTACCCTTTCTAATCAACCCACCTCCCACTTTTCTCATGCCACAAGCATCTCTTGCGCAATCCATCACTGATTCCCTAAATACATCCCATTCCTCCCCCACTCCCCTTGCTTCCATTGTTCTCACCTTTTTCCATTCTGTACTCAGTCTCTCCTGGTACTTCCTCACACAGGTCTCCTTCTCAAGCTCACTTACTCTCACTACCCTCTATATATTTATTAATTTTTTATTTATTTTGCTTTGTCGCTGTCTCCCGCGTTAGCGAGGTAGCGCAAGGAAACACACGAAAGAAATGGCCCAACCCAACCCCATACACATGTATATACATACACGTCCACACACGCAAATATACATACCTATACATCTCAATGTACACATATATACACACACGCAGATATATTTATTTATCTATTTATTTTGCTTTGTCGCTGTCTCCCGCGTTAGCGAGGTAGCGCAAGGAAACAGACGAAGGAATGGCCCAACCCGCCCACATTCACATGTATTTACATACACGTGCACACACGCAAATATACATACCTATACATCTCAATGTACACATATATATACACACACAGACATATACATATATACACATGTACATAATTCATACTGTCTCCCTTTATTTGTTCCCATCGCCACCTCGCCACACATGGAATAACAACCCCCTTCCCCCTCATGTGTGCGAGGTAGCGCTAGGAAAAGAAACCAAAGGCCCCATTCGTTCACACTGTCTCTAGTTGTCATGTAATAATGCACCGAAACCACAGCTCCCTTTCCTCATCGAGGCCCCACACAACTTTCCATGGTTTACCCCAGACGCTTCACATACCCTGGTTCAATCCATTGACAGCATGTCGACCTCGGTATACCACATCGTTCCAATTCACTCTATTCCTTGCACGCCTTTCACCCTCCTGCATGTTAAGGCCCCGTTCACTCAAAATCTTTTTCACTCCACCTTTCCACCTCCAATTTGGTCTCCCACTTCTCCTCGTTCCCTCCACCTCTGACACATATATCCTCTTGGTCAATCTTTCCTCACTCATTCTCTCCATGTGACCAAACCATTTCAAAACACCCTCTTCTGCTCTCTGAACCACACTCTTTTTATTTCCATACATCTCTTTTACCCTTACATTACTTACTCGATCAAACCACCTCACACCACATATTGTCCTCAAACATCTCATTTCCAGCACATCCACCCACCTGCGCACAACTCTATCCATAGCCCACGCCTCGCAACCATACAACATTGTTGGGACCACTATTCCTTCAAACATACCCATTTTTGCTTTCCGAGATAATGTTCTCGACTTCCAAACATTCTTCAAGGCTCCCAGAATTTTCGCCCCCTCCCCCACCCTATGATTCACTTCCGCTTCCATGGTTCCATCCGCTGCCAGATCCACTCCCAGATATCTAAAACACTTTACTTCCTCCAGTTTTTCTCCATTCAAACTTACCTCCCAATTGACTTGACCCTCAACCCTACTGTACCTAATAACCTTGCTCTTATTCGCATTTACTCTTAACTTTCTTCTTTCAGATACTTTACCAAACTCAGTCACCAGCTTCTGCAGTTTCTTACATGAATCAGCGATTCATGTATCATCAGCGAACAAGAACTGACTCACTTCCCAAGCTCTCTCATCCACAACAGACTGCATACTTGCTTCTCTCATCCACAACAGACTGCATACTTGCTTCTCTTTCCAAAACTCTTGCATTTACCTCCCTAACAACCTCATTCATAAACAAATTAAACAACCACAGAGACATCACAAACCTCTGCCGCAAACCTACATTCACTGAGAACCAATCACTTTCCTCTCTTCCTACACGTACACATTCCTTACATCCTCGATAGAAACTTTTCACTGCTTCTAACAACTTGCCTCCCACACCATATATTCTTAGTACCTTCCACAGAGCATCTCTATCAACTCTATCATATGCCTTCTCCAGATCCATAAATGCTACATACAAATCCATTTGTTTTTCTAAGTATTTCTCACATACATTCTTCAAAGCAAACACCTGATCGACACATCCTCTACCACTTCTGAAACCACACTGCTCTTCCCCAATCTGATGCTCTGTACATGCCTTCACCCTCTCAATCAATACCCTCCCATAGAATTTACCAGGAATACTCAACAAACTTATACCTCTGTAATTTTAACACATTCAACAAACCTTCAAAATACTCACTCCATCTCCTTCTCACATCACCACTACTTGTTATCACCTCCCCATTAGCCCCCGTTCACTGAAGTTCCCATTTGCTCCCTTGTCTTACGCACTTTATTTACCTCCTTCCAACACATCTTTTTATTCTCCCTAAAATTTAATGATACTCTCTCACCCCAACTCTCATTTGCCCTCTTTTTCACCTCTTGCACCTTTCTCTTGACCTCCTGCCACTTTCTTTCATACTTCTCCCACTCATTTGCATTTTTTCCCTGCAAGAATCGTCCAAACGCCTCTCTCTTCTCTTTCACTAATAATCTTATTTCTTCATCCCACCACTCACTACCTTTTCTAATCAACCCACCTCCCACGCTTCTCATGCCACAAGCATCTTTTGCGCAAGCCATCACTGCTTCCCTAAATACATCCCATTCCTCCTCTACTCCCCTTACCTCCTTTGTTCTTACCTTTTTCCATTCTGTACTCAGTCTTTCCTGGTACTTCCTCACACAAGTCTCCTTCCCAAGCTCACTTACTCTCACCACTCTATTCACCCCAATATTCTCTCTTCTTTTCTGAAAACTCCCACAAATCTTCACCTTCGCCTCCACAAGATAATGATCAGACATCCTCCAGTTGCACCTCTCAGTACATTAACATCTATAAGTCTCTATTTCGTGCGTCTATCAATTAACACGTAATCCAATAACGCTCTCTGGCCATCTCTCCTACTTACATACGTATACTTATGTATATCTCGCTTTTTAAACCAGGTATTTCCAATCACCAGTCCTTTTTCAGCACATAAATCTACAAGCTCTTCACCATTTCCATTTACAACACTGAACATTCTATGTATACCAATTATTACCTCAACTGCCACATTACTCACCTTTGCATTCAAATCACCCATCACTATAACCCGGTCTTGTGCATCAAAACCACTAACACACTCATTCAGCTGCTCCCAAAACACTTGCCTCTCATGATCTTTCTTCTCATGCCCAGGTGCATATGCACCAATAATTACCCATATCAATCTAGAATTTACTTTCTTACACTCTATCACATACTCCCACAACTCCTGATTCAGGAGTAGTACTACTCCTTCCCTTGCTCTTGTCCTCTCACTAACCCCTGACTTTACTCCCAAGACATTTCCAAACCACTCTTCCCCTTTACCATTGAGCTTCCCTTCCTCAAACATACTACCTATCTCTCCTTTTTTTCTCATCTTGGTTACATCCACATACATTTAGACACCCCAGTCTGAGCCTTCGAGGAGGATGAGCACTCCTCGCGTGACTCCTTCTTCTGTTTCCCCTTTTAGAAAGTTAAAATACAAGGAGGGAGGGTTTCTGGCCCCGCGCTCCCGTCCCGTTTAGTCGCCTTCTACGACACGTGAGGAATGCGTGGGAAGTATTCCTTCTCTCCTATCCCCAGGGATATATATATATATATATATATATATATATATATATATATATATATATATATATATATTATCCCTGGGGATAAGGGAGAAAGAATACTTCCCACGTAGTCCCTGCGTGTCGCAGAAGCCGACGAAAAGGGGAGGAAGCAAGGGGGCTGGAAATCCTCCCTTCTATTTCTTTTTTTTTCCAAAAGAAGGAACATAGAAGGGGGCCAGGTGAGGATATTCCCTCAAAGGCCCAGTCCTCTGTTCTTAACACTACCTCGCTAACGGGGGAAATGGCGAATAGTGTGAAAGAAAGAATATATATATATATATATATATATATATATATATATATATATATATATATATATATATATATATATATATATATATATATATACATATATATATATATATATATATATATATATATATATATATATATATATATATATATATATATATATGTATATATATATATATATATATATATATATATATATATATATATATATATATATATATATATATATATATATATATATATATATATATATGTTCTAATTATATAGTTAAAGACCTCCTACCGCATTAACGAAGTAGCGCCATTGGGAATACCTAGTTTAAAAAGAGAGATATACATAAGTATACGTTTGTAAGTAGGAGAGATGGCTAGAGAGCGTTATTGCATTACTTGTTAATTGATAGGCGTGTGAAAGTGAGACTTTTGGATGTTTATATGCTGAGATGTGGAACTGGAGGGATGTCTGATCATTATCTTGTAGAGGCGAAGGTGAAGATTTGTAGAGGTTTTCAGAAAAGAAGAGAGAATGTTGGGGTGAAGAAAGTGGTAACAGTAAGTGGGCTTGGAAAGGAGACTTGTGTGAGGAAGTACCAGGAGAGATTGAGTGCAGAATGGGAAAAAGGTGAGAGCAAATGACGTAAGGGGAGTGTGGGAGGAATGGGATGCATTTAGGGAAGTAGTGATGGCTTGCACAAAAGATGCTTGTGGCATGAGAAGGGTAGGAGGTGGGCAGATTAGAAATGGTAGTGAGTGGTGAGATAAAGAAGTAAGATTTTTAGTGAAAGAGAAGAGAGGAGGCGTTTGGACGATTTTTGCAGGGAACTAGTGCGACTGACTGGGAGATGTATAGAAAAAAGAGGCAGAAGGTCAAGAGAAAGGTGCAAGAGGTGAAAAAGAGGGCAAATCAGAGTTGGGATGAGAGAGTATTATCAAATTTTAGGGAGAATAAAAAGATGTTCTGGAGTGAGATAAATAATGTGCGTAAGACAAGAGAACGTATGGGAACATCGGTGAAGGAGGCTAATGGGGAGGTAATAACAAGTAGTGATGAAGTGAGTGGGAGATGGAGTGAGTATTTTGAAGGTTTGTGGAATGTGTTTGATGTGGGAGATATAGGGTGTTATGGTCGAGGTCGTGTGCAAAATGAGAGGGCCAGGGAGAGTGGTTTGATAAACAAAGAAGAGATAGTAAAAGCTTTGAGGAAGATGAAAACCGGCAAGGCAGCGAGTTTGGCTGGTATTGCGGTGGAATTTATTAAAAAAAGGAGGTGACTGTGTTGTTGACTGGTTGGTAAAGATGTCAGAGTGAGGTGCCAGAGATTGGCGGAAAGCTTGCATAGTGCCATTTGTGCAAAGGCAAACGAGATAAAGGTGAGTGTTCAAATTACATAGGTATAAGCTTGTTGAGTATTTCTGGGAAATCATATGGGAGGGTATTGATTGAGAGGGTAAAGGCATGTACAGAGCATCAGACTGGGGAAGAGCAGTGTGGTTTCAGAAGTGGTAGAGGATGTGTTGGTCAGGCGTTTACATTGAAGAATGCATGTGAGAAATACTTAGAAAAACAGATGGATTTGTATGTAGCATTTATGGATCTGGAGAAGATATGATAGAGTTGATACAGATGCTTTGTGAAAGGTATTAAGAGTACATGGTGTGGGAGGTAAGTCGCTACAAGCTGTGAAAAGTTTTTATAGAGGATGTAAGGCATGTGTACGTGTAGGAAAAAAGGAAAGTGATTGGTTCTCAGTGAATCTCGATTTACGGCAGGGGTGCGTGATGTCTCCATGATTGTTTAATTTCTTTATGGATGGGGTTGTTAGGGAGGTAAATGCAAGAGTTTTGGAAAGAGGGGCAGGTTTGCACTCTGTTGTGGATGAGAGAGCTTGGGAAGTGAGTCAGTTGTTGTTCGCTGATGATACAGTGCTGGTGGTTGATTCGGGTGAGAAGCTGCAGAATTTGGTGATAAAGTATAGTAAAGTGTGAGAAAGAAGAAAGTTGAGAGTAGATGTGAATAAGAGCAAGGTCATTAGGTACAGTAGGGTTGAGGGTCAAGTCAATTGGGAGGTAAGTTTGAATGGAGAAAAACTGGAGGAAGTGAAGTGTTTTAGATATCTGTGAGTGGATCTGGCAGCGGATGGAACCATGGAAGCGGAAGTGAATCATAGGGTGGGGGAAGGGGCGAAAATTCTGGGAGCCTTGAAGAATGTTTGGAAGTCGAGAACATTATCTCGGAAAGCAAAAATGGGTATGTTTAAAGGAATAGTGGTTCCAACAATGTTGTATGGTTGCGAGGCGTGGGCTATGGATAGAGTGGTGCGCAGGAGGGTGGATGTGCTGGAAATGAGATGTTTGAGGACAATATGTGGTGTGAGGTGGTTTGATCGAGTAAGTAATGTAAGGGTTAGAGAGATGTGTGGAAATAAAAAGAGTGTGGTTGAGAGAGCAGAAGAGGGTGTTTTGAAATGGTTTGGTCACATGGAGAGAATGAATGAGGAAAGATTGACCAAGAGGATATATGTGTCAGAGGTGGAGGGAACGAGAAGTGGGAGACCAAATTGGAGGTGGAAAGATGGGGTGAAAAAGATTTCGAGTGATCGGGGCCTGAACATGCAGGAGGGTGAAAGTCGTGCAAGGAATAGAGTGAATTGGAACGATGTGGTATACCGGGGTCGACATGCTGTCAATGGATTGAACCAGGGCATGTGAAGCGTCTGGGGTAAACCATGGAAAGTTGTGTGGGGCCTGGATGTGGAAAGGGAGCTGTGGTTTCGGTGCATTATTACATGACAGCTAGAGTCTGAGTGTGAACGAATGGGGCCTTTGTTGTCGTTTCCTAGCGCTACCTCGCACACATGAGGGGGGAGGGGGATTTTATTCTATGTGTGGCGGTATGGCGATGGAAATGAATAAAGGCAGACAGTGTGAGTTATGTAGATATGTATATATGTCTATGACTGTGTGTGTATATATATATGTATACATTGAGATGTATAGGTATGTATATTTGCGTGTGTGGACGTGTATGTATATACATGTGTATGTGAGTGGGTTGGGCCATTCTTTCGACTGTTTCCTTGCGCTACCTCGCTAACGCGGGAGACAGCGACAAAGCAAAATGAATATAAATAATATATATATATATATATTTTTTTTCGCTGTCTCCCGCGTTTGCGAGGTAACGCAAGGAAACAGACGAAAGAAATGGCCCAACCCACCCCATACACATGCCTTGATTCAATCCACTGACAGCACGTCAACCCCGGTACACCACATCGCTCCAATTCACTCTATTCTTTGCCCTCCTTTCACCCTCCTGCATGTTCAGGCCCCGATCACACAAAATCTTTTTCACTCCATCTGTCCACCTCCAATTTGGTCTCCCTCTTCTCCTCGTTCCCTCCACCTCCGACACATATATCCTCTTGGTCAATCTTTCCTCACTCATTCTCTCCATGTGACCAAACCATTTCAAAACGCCCTCTTCTGGTCTCTCAACCACGCTCTTTTTATTTCCACACATCTCTCTTACCCTTACGTTACTTACTCGATCAAACCACCTCACACCACACATTGTCCTCAAACATCTCATTTCCAGCACATCCATCCTCCTGCGCACAACTCTATCCATAGTCCACGCCTCGCAACCATACAACATTGTTGGAACCACTATTCCTTCAAACATACCCATTTTTGCTTTCCGAGATAATGTTCTCGACTTCCACACATTCTTCAAGGCTCCCAGAATTTTCGCCCCCTCCCCCACCCTATGATCCACTTCCGCTTCCATGGCTCCATCCGCTGCCAGATCCACTCCCAGATATCTAAAACACTTCATATATGTATATTTGTATATGTATATGTATATTTGGTAAACATGGGATTTTGGACAATCACATGTTTACCAAATGGCGTCCTAGCTTCGTCTCTTCGATGTCTATCAACTGACTGTTATATTTCTCTCTTGTGTCTCCCCTGATGATGTGATTATTACACGAAAGTGCACTTGGGAACTTTTCGTGGTTCATTTTCCCCGTGGACTCACAGGAATATCTTGATCACGCGCAAAATTTTGATCCTTTCCAATATATATATATGTATATATATATATATATATATATATATATATATATATATATATATATATATATATATATGTATATATATATATATATATATATATATATATATATATATATATATATATATATATATATATATATATATAAATTTTTTTTTTTTTTTTTTTATACTTTGTCGCTGTCTCCCGCGTTTGCGAGGTAGCGCAAGGAAACAGACGAAAGAAATGGCCCAACCCCCCCATACACATGTACATACACACGTCCACACACGCAAATATACACACCTACACAGCTTTCCATGGTTCACCCCAGACGCTTCACATGCCTTGATTCAATCCACTGACAGCACGTCAACCCCTGTATACCACATCGCTCCAATTCACTCTATTCCTTGCCCTCCTTTCACCCTCCTGCATGTTCAGGCCCCGATCACACAAAATCCTTTTCACTCCATCTTTCCACCTCCAATTTGGTCTCCCTCTTCTCCTCGTTCCCTCCACCTCCGACACATATATCCTCTTGGTCAATCTTTCCTCACTCATTCTCTCCATGTGCCCAAACCATTTCAAAACACCCTCTTCTGCTCTCTCAACCACGCTCTTTTTATTTCCACACATCTCTCTTACCCTTACGTTACTTACTCGATCAAACCACCTCACACCACACATTGTCCTCAAACATCTCATTTCCAGCACATCCATCCTCCTGCGCACAACTCTATCCATAGCCCACGCCTCGCAACCATACAACATTGTTGGAACTACTATTCCTTCAAACATACCCATTTTTGCTTTCCGGAAACAACTATTCGAAATACTGAGTACTCGAATACCCTTCGTCTCACAAACAACCAAGTATAGACCCCGTTGCTCACCATTGTGAGACGAAGGGTATTCGAGTACTCAGTATTTCGAATAGTTGTTTCCTATTATACAGTCCCATAGCCTAGCGGTTAGCATGCCTGCCTCTTGCATAGGAGTCCCAGGTTCGATCCTGGCTGTTGGAGGTTTGTATGTTCTATGAAGGTGCGCGTTCATATGCACTTTATTCGTATATATATATATATATATATATATATTTCTATAATGTTGGTGTTAACATCATATTGGAAATTATATCATTCTCAGAGAGTAAAGGTATCCTTGCGTCTTCATAGAATCTATATTCTATAGAGACATATATTGACCCACATATGCATCATTTTTCACATAATAATGAAGGCTTATTATGAATTTTGAATAATAGGAATCCTTGTCATGTATAAATCATCACCTGATTGCGACGTAAGATTATACATGCACGAGCTAACATTACTCACATAACCATTAAAATCATTAACAGGAAATAGAAATGATTATTAATTTAAAGCGAAGCTGTTACTTCCCTTGAAACCAGTTTTTGCACTTACGTCCTAATGGTCTGTAAACCATGATAGGAAGTTAGTGTGATCCTTGACGTAGGCCAGGAAGCTGGTGTACACATTTAGTGCAGGCCATGAGGCTGGTGTAAACACATCCTGCACGCCAACAACACTAAACAATTTACGGAAACGATTATCAACCAAATCATTAGTAGTTGAAGAAAACTTGTTTTCCATTAGAATCTTTCTCTGTTCCATTATGGTTGAACTAATTATCATGTTATTGTCACATAAAAAAGCGAACAGGTAAATGAGCAACAGTTATCGACCTGGCGTGAACCATCATGCGTGACAGGCAATGTGCGGGCCGCTTGGATCATTAGGAGCACTTCGAGGTAATTACCCAATCTGATGACTCAGGTCATGCGAGAGTTAGGTCGACTCACCGTCTCGCTTATTACAAGAACGATGTCTGAATTAGAGGTCGAGGGTGGTTAGCGTTGGATGGGGAGATGATTGTGACTGATTGGGAGATGGTTTGTTTATCACCCTCGTTCTCTCCCGCACGTTTCTAGGCTCATGTGACCCGCCATGCGTTGGTCCGTGTGAAGAGAATAAAGATTATACCTTACAAAAAATAATAGGACGAATATCTATAACTTTTCGTAAGCTTTCGTAAGTAATGCTATGGGAGGATATTTTAAGACTTCGATCATTTTAGGGCAAAGATCAGTTGAACACAGAGCTTTCGTTCAAATTAGAGTTTATTTCGTTTTCTTCTTTTGCATACATGACGTTACTGTTCCTGTTTTTGGCTCAATGAACGGTTTGTTAATACATGTGAAGTCATTTATTTGGTTGTATACAATTAGCGTACTCTACGTCTGTGGTGTCACATAAGTTCTCTGATTGGTTGGAAGATGCATTTCTCTTACTTGTGACGTCACTTAAGTCCTCTAATTGGTTGTAGATTCATGTTCCATGTATGTGACATTACCTAAGGTCTGTAATTGGTGGAGATGCATATGCCTTACCTGTGGCGGCACCCAAGTAAAGTGCTCCGGTGAAGATACGAATGCTTTATATTTCTAACGTAGCCAGAGCTTTCTGATATACTGTGAATCGACTGCATTAAAGTTGTGACAAAACTAGCGACGTCACCTGAGCTATATGATTGGTTGTACGACGCATGACGCAAACTTTACATGTACGACGTCATCTTTGTTCTGGCATTGCTTTAAAGTTGGATGACTTTCTGTGAAGTCTTATATATATATATATATATATATATATATATATATATATATATATATATATATATATATATTTTTTTTTTTTATACTTTGTCGCTGTCTCCCGCGTTTGCGAGGTAGCGCAAGGAAACAGACGAAAGAAATGGCCCAACCCCCCCCCCAATACACATGTATATACATACGTCCACACACGCAAATATACATACCTACACAGCTTTCCATGGTTTCCCCCAGACGCTTCACATGCCTTGATTCAATCCACTGACAGCACGTCAACCCCGGTATACCACATCGCTCCAATTCACTCTATTCCTTGCCCTCCTTTCACCCTCCTGCATGTTCAGGCCCCGATCACACAAAATCTTTTTCACTCCATCATTCCACCTCCAATTTGGTCTCCCTCTTCTCCTCGTTCCCTCCACCTCCGACACATATATCCTCTTGGTCAATCTTTCCTCACTCATTCTCTCCATGTGCCCAAACCACTTCAAAACACCCTCTTCTGCTCTCTCAACCACGCTCTTTTTATTTCCACACATCTCTCTTACCCTTACGTTACTCACTCGATCAAACCACCTCACACCACACATTGTCCTCAAACATCTCATTTCCAGCACATCCATCCTCCTGCGCACAACTCTATCCATAGCCCACGCCTCGCAACCATACAACATTGTTGGAACCACTATTCCTTCAAACATACCCATTTTTGCTTTCCGATATATATATATATATATATATATATATATATATATATATATATATATATATATATATATATATATATATATATACGAACTAAGCGCATATGAACGCGCACCTTCATAGAACGTACAAACCCCCAACAGCCAGGATCAAACCCGGGACCCCTGTGTAACAGGCGAGAGCGCTACCGATAAGCTATTATCGCACAGGGGTCCTGGGTTCGATCCTGGCTGTTGGAGGTATTCATATACCTCTGCGTTGTACAGTTAGGTTCGGTAAAATGCTATCTGCTGGCTGTGTGAGCCAGATAGGAAATGACCGGTGTAGACCCCGTTGCTCACCAACGTGAGAGGAAGGGTATTTGAGTGCCCAGTATTTGAATAGTCTTTTCCCTATTAGGGGCGAACATAGCCTAGCGGTATCATTCCCGCCTGTTGCACAAGGGTCCCGGGTTCGATCCTGGCTGTTGGAGGTTTGTATATTCTTTGATATATATATATATATATATATATATATATATATATATATATATATATATATATATATATATATATATATATATATATACAATACTCCTGAAACAGGAGTTGTGGGAGTATGTGATAGAGTGTAAGAAAGTAAATTCTCGATTAATATGGGTAAAACTGAAAGTTGATGGAGAGAGGTGGGTGATTATTGGTGCATATGCACCTGGGCATGAGAAGAAAGATCAAGAGAGGCAAGTGTTTTGGGAGCAGCTGAATGAGTGTGTTAGTGGTTTTGATGCACGAGACCGGGTCATAGTGATGGGTGATTTGAATGCAAAGGTGAGTAATGTGGCAGTTGAGGGAATAATTGGTATACATGGGGTGTTCAGTGTTGTAAATGGAAATGGTGAAGAGCTTGTAGATTTATGTGCTGAAAAAGGACTGATGATTGGGAATACCTGGTTTAAAAAGCGAGATATACATAAGTATACTTATGTAAGTAGGAGAGATGGCCAGAGAGCGTTATTGGATTACGTGTTAATTGACAGGCGTGCGAAAGAGAGACTTTTGGATGTTAATGTGCTGAGAGGTGCAACTGGAGGGATGTCTGATCATTATCTTGTGGAGGCTAAGGTGAAGATTTGTATGGGTTTTCAGAAAAGAAGAGTGAATGTTGGGGTGAAGAGGGTGGTGAGAGTAAGTGAGCTTGAGAAAGAGACCTGTGTGAGGAAGTACCAGGAGAGACTGAGTACAGAATGGAAAAAGGTGAGAACAATGGAAGTAAGGGGAGTGGGGGAGGAATGGGATGTATTTAGGGAATCAGTGATGGATTGCGCAAAAGATGCTTGTGGCATGAGAAGAGTGGGAGGTGGGTTGATTAGAAAGGGTAGTGAGTGGTGGGATGAAGAAGTAAGAGTATTAGTGAAAGAGAAGAGAGAGGCATTTGGACGATTTTTGCAGGGAAAAAATGCAATTGAGTGGGAGATGTATAAAAGAAAGAGACAGGAGGTCAAGAGAAAGGTGCAAGAGGTGAAAAAAAGGGCAAATGAGAGTTGGGGTGAGAGAGTATCATTAGATTTTAGGGAGAATAAAAAGATGTTCTGGAAGGAGGTAAATAAAGTGCGTAAGACAAGGGAGCAAATGGGAACTTCAGTGAAGGGCGCAAATGGGGAGGTGATAACAAGTAGTGGTGATGTGAGAAGGAGATGGAGTGAGTATTTTGAAGGTTTGTTGAATGTGTTTGATGATAGAGTGGCAGATATAGGGTGTTTTGGTCGAGGTGGTGTGCAAAGTGAGAAGGTTAGGGAAAATGATTTAGTAAACAGAGAAGAGGTAGTGAAAGCTTTGCGGAAGATGAAAGCCGGCAAGGCAGCAGGTTTGGATGGTATTGCAGTGGAATTTATTAAAAAAGGGGGTGACTGTATTGTTGACTGGTTGGTAAGGTTATTTAATGTATGTATGACTCATGGTGAGGTGCCTGAGGATTGGCGGAATGCGTGCATAGTGCCATTGTACAAAGGCAAAGGGGATAAGAGTGAGTGCTCAAATTACAGAGGTATAAGTTTGTTGAGTATTCCTGGTAAATTATATGGGAGGGTATTGATTGAGAGGGTGAAGGCATGTACAGAGCATCAGATTGGGGAAGAGCAGTGTGGTTTCAGAAGTGGTAGAGGATGTGTGGATCAGGTGTTTGCTTTGAAGAATGTATGTGAGAAATACTTAGAAAAGCAAATGGATTTGTATGTAGCATTTATGGATCTGGAGAAGGCATATGATAGAGTTGATAGAGATGCTCTGTGGAAGGTATTAAGAATATATGGTGTGGGAGGCAAGTTGTTAGAAGCAGTGAAAGGTTTTTATCGAGGATGTAAGGCATGTGTACGTGTAGGAAGAGAGGAAAGTGATTGGTTCTCAGTGAATGTAGGTTTGCGGCAGGGGTGTGTGATGTCTCCATGGTTGTTTAATTTGTTTATGGATGGGGTTGTTAGGGAGGTAAATGCAAGAGTCTTGGAAAGAGGGGCAAGTATGAAGTCTGTTGGGGATGAGAGAGCTTGGGAAGTGAGTCAGTTGTTGTTCGCTGATGATACAGCGCTGGTGGCGGATTCATGTGAGAAACTGCAGAAGCTGGTGACGGAGTTTGGTAAAGTGTGTGGAAGAAGAAAGTTAAGAGTAAATGTGAATAAAAGCAAGGTTATTAGGTACAGTAGGGTTGAGGGTCAAGTCAATTGGGAGGTGAGTTTGAATGGAGAAAAACTGGAGGAAGTGAAGTGTTTTAGATATCTGGGAGTGGATCTGTCAGCGGATGGAACCATGGAAGCGGAAGTGGATCATAGGGTGGGGGAGGGGGCGAAAATTTTGGGAGCCTTGAAAAATGTGTGGAAGTCGAGAACATTATCCCGGAAAGCAAAAATGGGTATGTTTGAAGGAATAGTGGTTCCAACAATGTTGTATGGTTGCGAGGCGTGGGCTATGGATAGAGTTGTTCGCAGGAGGATGGATGTGCTGGAAATGAGATGTTTGAGGACAATGTGTGGTGTGAGGTGGTTTGATCGAGTAAGTAACGTAAGGGTAAGAGAGATGTGTGGAAATAAAAAGAGCGTGGTTGAGAGAGCAGAAGAGGGTGTTTTGAAATGGTTTGGGCACATGGAGAGAATGAGTGAGGAAAGATTGACCAAGAGGATATATGTGTCGGAGGTGGAGGAAACGAGGAGAAGAGGGAGACCAAATTGGAGGTGGAAAGATGGAGTGAAAAGGATTTTGTGTGATCGGGGCCTGAACATGCAGGAGGGTGAAAGGAGGGCAAGGAATAGAGTGAATTGGAGCGATATGGTATACAGGGGTTGACGTGCTGTCAGTGGATTGAATCAAGGCATGTGAAGCGTCCGGGGTAAACCATGGAAAGCTGTGTAGGTATGTGTATTTGCGTGTGTGGACGTGTGTATGTACATGTGTATGGGAGGGTTGGGCCATTTCTTTCGTCTGTTTCCTTGCGCTACCTCGCAAACGCGGGAGACAGCGACGAGGTATAAAAAAAAAAAAAAAAAAAAAAAAATATATGGGGTGTCTAAATTTGTGGGGATGTAACCAAGATGTGAAAAAAGGAGAGATAGGTAGTATGTTTGAGGAAAGGAACCAGGATTTTTTGGCTCTGAGTGAAACGAAGCTCAAGGGTAAAGGGGAAGAGTGGTTTGGGAATGTCTTGGGAGTAAAGTCAGGGGTTAGTGAGAGGACAAGAGCAAGGGAAGGAGTAGCAGTACTCTTGAAACAGGAGTTGTGGGAGTATGTGATAGAATGTAAGAAAGTAAATTCTCGATTAATATGTGTAAAACTGGAAGTTGATGGAGAGAGATGGGTGATTATTGGTGCATATGCACCTGGGCATGAGAAGAAAGATCATGAGAGGCAAGTGTTTTGGGAGCAGCGGAATGAGTGTGTTAGTGGTTTTGATGCACGAGACCGGGTTATAGTGATGGGTGATTTGAATGCAAAGGTGAGTAATGTGGCAGTTGAGGGAATAATCGGTATACATGGGGTGTTCAGTGTTGTAAATGGAAATGGTGAAGAGCTTATAGATTTATATGCTGAAAAAGGACTGGTGATTGGGAATACCTGGTTTAAAAAGCGAGATATACATAATTTACGTATGTAAGTAGGAGAGATGGCCAGAGAGCTTTATTGGATTACGTGTTAATTGACAGGCGCGCGAAAGAGAGACTTTTGGATGTTAATGTGCTGAGAGGTGCAACTGGAGGGATGTCTGATCATTATCTTGTGGAGGCTAAGGTGAAGATTTGTATGGGTTTTCAGAAAAGAAAAGTGAATGTTGGGGTGAAGAGGGTGGTGAGAGTAAGTGAGCTTGGGAAGGAGACTTGTGTGAGGAAGTACCAGGAGAGACTGAGTACAGAATGGAAAAAGGTGAGAACGATGGAAGTAAGGGGAGTGGGTGAGGAATGGAATGTATTTAGGGAATCAGTGATGGATTGCGCAAAAGATGCTTGTGGCATGAGAAGAGTGGGAGGTGGGTTGATTAGAAAGGGTAGTGAGTGGTGGGATGAAGAAGTACGATTATTAGTGAAAGAGAAGAGAGAGGCATTTGGACGATTTTTGCAGGGAAAAAATGCAATTGAGTGGGAGATGTATAAAAGAAAGAGACAGGAGGTCAAGAGAAAGGTGCAAGAGGTGAAAAAGAGGGCAAATGAGAGTTGGGGTGTGAGAGTATCATTAAATTTTAGGGAGAATAAAAAGATGTTCTGGAAGGAGGTAAATAAATTGCGTAAGACAAGGTAGCAAATGGGAACCTCAGTGAAGGGCGCAAATGGGGAGGTGATAACAAGTAGTGGTGATGTGAGAAGGAGATGGAGTGAGTATTTTGAAGGTTTGTTGAATGTGTTTGATGATAGAGTGGCAGATATAGGGTGTTTTGGTCGAGGTGGTGTGCAAAGTGAGAGGGTTAGGGAAAATGATTTGGTAAACAGAGAAGAGGTAGTAAAAGCTTTGCGGAAGATGAAAGCCGGCAAGGCAGCAGGTTTGGATGGTATTGCAGTGGAATTTATTAAAAAAGGGGGTTACTGTATTATTGACTGGTTGGTAAGGTTATTTAATGTATGCATGACTCCTGGTGAGGTGCCTGAGAATTGGCGGAATGCGTGCATAGTGCCATTGTACAAAGGCAAAGGGGATAAGAGTGAGTGCTCAAATTACAGAGGTATAAGTTTGTTGAGTATTCCTGGTAAATTATATGGGAGGGTGTTGATTGAGAGGGTGAAGGCATGTACAGAGCATCAGATTGGGGAAGAGCAGTGTGGTTTCAGAAGTGGTAGAGGATGTGTGGATCAGGTGTTTGCTTTGAAGAATGTATGTGAGAAATACTTAGAAAAGCAAATGGATTTGTATGTAGCATTTATGGATCTGGAGAAGGCATATGATAGAGTTGATAGAGATGCTCTGTGGAAGGTATTAAGAATATATGGTGTGGGTGGCAAGTTGTTAGAAGCAGTGAAAAGTTTTTATCGAGGATGTAAGGCATGTGTACGTGTAGGAAGAGAGGAAAGTGATTGGTTCTCAGTGAATGTAGGTTTGCGGCAGGGGTGTGTGATGTCTCCATGGTTGTTTAATTTGTTTATGGATGGGGTTGTTAGGGAGGTGAATGCAAGAGTTTTGGAAAGAGGGGCAAGTATGAAGTCTGTTGGGGATGAGAGAGCTTGGGAAGTGAGTCAGTTGTTGTTCGCTGATGATACAGCGCTGGTGGCTGATTCATGTGAGAAACTGCAGAAGCTGGTGACTGAGTTTGGTAAAGTGTGTGAAAGAAGAAAGTTAAGAGTAAATGTGAATAAGAGCAAGGTTATTAGGTACAGTAGGTTGAGGGTCAAGTCAATTGGGAGGTGAGTTTGAATGGAGAAAAATTGGAGGAAGTGAAGTGTTTTAGATATCTGGGAGTGGATCTGGCAGCGGATGGAACCATGGAAGCGGAAGTGGATCATAGGGTGGGGGAGGGGGCGAAAATTCTGGGGGCCTTGAAGAATGTGTGGAAGTCGAGAACATTATCTCGGAAAGCAAAAATGGGTATGTTTGAAGGAATAGTGGTTCCAACAATGTTGTATGGTTGCGAGGCGTGGGCTATGGATAGAGTTGTGCGCAGGAGGATGGATGTGCTGGAAATGAGATGTTTGAGGACAATGTGTGGTGTGAGGTGGTTTGATCGAGTGAGTAACGTAAGGGTAAGAGAGATGTGTGGAAATAAAAAGAGCGTGGTTGAGAGAGCAGAAGAGGGTGTTTTGAAGTGGTTTGGGCACATGGAGAGAATGAGTGAGGAAAGATTGACCAAGAGGATATATGTGTCGGAGGTGGAGGGAACGAGGAGAAGAGGGAGACCAAATTGGAGGTGGAAAGATGGAGTGAAAAAGATTTTGTGTGATCGGGGCCTGAACATGCAGGAGGGTGAAAGGAGGGCAAGGAATAGAGTGAATTGGAGCGATGTGGTATACCGGGGTTGACGTGCTGTCAGTGGATTGAATCAAGGCATGTGAAGCGTCTGGGGTAAACCATGGAAAGCTGTGTAGGTATGTATATTTGCGTGTGTGGACGTATGTATATACATGTGTATGGGGGGGGATTGGGCCATTTCTTTCGTCTGTTTCCTTGCGCTACCTCGCAAACGCGGGAGACAGCGACAAAGTATAATAAAAATAATATAATATAATATATACATATATATATATATATATATATATATATATATATATATATATATATAAATATATATATATATATATATATATATATATATATATATATATATATACTTATATATATATATGTGTGTGTGTATGTGTGTGTATTTATATATATATATATATATATATATATATATATATATATATATATATATATATATATATATATATGCTCGTACATTTGTTGCTCACATTAGAAAGAGAAAAATAAAGACATATAGAGACAACAACGAACAAGTTGCGATAAACATTCACGAAAACATTTACTCTTAAACTATCAAAGTGAGACATGTAAATAGCCTGTCAACAAAGAAACACAAAGAAGAAAACAAATCGATGCAAACAGCGGTCAGGTACAGGCAAACAAAGAAAGGCAAAGAGTTGACCATCCGATGAAAGAGTATGGTAGGAGAAAAAAAGGATTAATATTATACAAAAGGAAAGATATACGAATGAATAGATAATCCCCAGAGTAACTAAAAATTCGATCAGGCCAATGGCTGGACCGTCTGTCCCCTCTCGAAAAATTAAACAAAATCAGTCCAATAGGGAGAAGGGGTGAAGTGCATATACGCGTAAGTGCCTGGAGCAGTAGGGAGAGGGAGCGAGGTGGAGAAGAGGGGAGGAGGAAAGTTGAGGGAGAGGAAGATTAGGGGTACGAGGGCAAGGGGAGAGAGAGAGAGAGAGAGAGAGAGAGAGAGAGAGAGAGAGAGAGAGAGAGAGAGAGAGAGAGAGAGAGAGAGAGAGAGAGAGAGAGAGAGAGAGAGAGTCGGTAGACACAACATTAGGTTAAGGATAAAAGTTTGAGGATATGGAAAGAGGTATATGGATGAGAATTTACAAAGTAGAGGGAAAGAGGTGTTAAGCGAGCAATGAGAGGTAAGTGCTGAGTACCGGGAGAGTGAAGAGTGCGGGGTAGGGGAGCTGATGAACCCGGGGGTGTAGGACAATCTGGGTGAGGAACACTAATCTGAGGGGAAAGGCTTGAAAACTTTATGACTGATGTGGAAGTTAATTTGAAAACGTTGAACATTTACTTAGTTAATCATCGTTCATTTGGGTATATACACCTAGCACTTTATCATAGAGATTTTCAGATGACGTCCTATGAAGAACACACACACACACACACACACACACACACAAACAAATATGAATATGTGCATGTATTTATATGTTGATATGTATATGCATGTACGGGGCATGTGAAGCGTCTGGGGTAAATCATGGAAAATTTTGAGGGGCCTGGATGTGGAAAGGGAGCTGTGGTTTCGGTGCATTACACATGACAGCTAGGGTCTGAGCGTAGCCGAATGTGTCCTTTGTTGTCCTTTCCTAGCGCTACCTCGCGCGCACGCGAGGGAAGTGGGTGTCATTTCATGTGTAGCGGGGTGGCGGCTAGAATGAATGAAGGCACCATGTATGACTATGTACATGTTCATATATGTATACGTCTGTGTATGTATATGTATGTATACGTTGAAATATATAGATATATATATATGTGCGCGTGTAGACGTTCATGTATATACATGTCTATGTGGGTGAGCTGGGCCATTCTTTCGTTTGTTTCCTTGCTGTCTCCCGTGTTAACGATGATATGGTGGGCGTTTATGTATATATATATATATATATATATATATATATATATATATATATATATATATATATATATATATATATATATATATATATATATATATATATATATATATATATATATATATATATATATATATATATATATATATATATATATATATATATATATATATATATATATATATTATACTTTGTCTCTGTCTCCCTTTTTAGAGAGGTAGCACAAAGAAACAGACGAAAGAATGGCCCAACCCAGACACATACACATGTATATATATATATATATATACTTCCACACACGCACATATACATAACTATACATTTCAACGTATACATATATACACTTGTACATAATTCATACTTGCTGCCTTTATTCATTCACGTCGCCACCAAGCCACACAGGATAGGACAACCACCGCAAGCGCGCGAGGTAGCGCTAGGAAAAGACAACATAGTCCACATTCGTTCACATTCAGTCTTTAGCTGTCATGTATAATGCACCCGAAACCACAGCTCCCTTTCCACATCCAGGCCCCACTAAACTTTCCAAGGTTTACCCCAGACGCTTCACATGCCCTGGTCCAATCCACTGAAAGCAAGTCGACCCCAATATACCACATCGTTCCAATTCACTCTATTCCTTGCATGCCTTTCACCCCCCTGCATGCTCAGGCCCTGATCGCTCAAAATCTTTTTCACTCCATCCTTCCACCTGCAATTTGGTCTCTCACCTCGCCTCTTTCCCGCCGCCTCTGATACATATATCCTCTTTGTTAATCTTTCCTCACTCATTCTCTCCATGTGACCAACCCATTTCAAAACACCCTCTTCTGCTTTCTCAACCACTCTTTTCATTTCTACACATCTCTCTTACCCTGTCATTACTTACTCGATCAAACCACCTCACACCACATATTGTCCTCAAACATCTCATTTCCAGCACATCCACCCTCCTGCGCACAACTCTATCTATAGCCCACGCCTCGCAACCATATAACATTGTTGGAACTACTATTGCTTCAAACATACCCATTTTTGCTTTCCGAGATAATGTTCTCGCCCTCCACACATTTCTCAACGTTCCCCGAACTTTCGCCCCCTCCCCATCCTGTGACTCACTTCCGCTTCCATGGTTCCATCCACTGCCAAATCACTCCCAGATATCTAAAACACTTCACTTCCTCCAGTTTTTCTCCATTCAAACTTACCTCCCAATTGACTTGTCCCTCAGCCCTACTTTACCTGATATCATTGCTCTTTTTATCACATTTATTCTCAGCTTTCTTCTGACACACACTTTACCAAACTCAGTCACCAGCTTCTGTAGTTTCTCACCCGAATCAGCCACCAGTGCTGTATCATCAGCGAACAACAACTGACTCACTTCACAAGCCCTCTCATCCACAACAGACTTGCCCCGTCCCTCCAAAACTCTTGCATTTACATCCGTAACAACGCCATCCATAAACAAATTAAACAACTATGGAGACATCTCGCACCACTGCCGCAAACTGTCATTCACTGAGAAGCAAACACTTTCCTCTCCTCCTACTCGTACACATGCATTATATCCTCGATAAAAACATTTCACTACTTCCAGCATCTTGCCTCTTGCACCATATGTTCCTAATACCTTCCAGAGAGCATCTCGATCAACTCTATCATATGCCTATATATATACATATATATATATATATATATATATATATATATATATATATATATATATATATATATATATATATATATATATATATATATATATATATATATATATATATATATATATATATATATATATTTTTTTTTTTTTTTTTTTTTTTTTTTTTTTTTTTTGCTTTGCCGCTGTCTCCCGCGTTTGCGAGGTAGCGCAAGGAAACAGACGAAAGAAATGGCCCAACCCACCCCCATACACATGTATATACATACGTCCACACACGCAAATATACATACCTACACAGCTTTCCATGGTTTACCCCAGACGCTTCACATGCCTTGATTCAATCCAGTGACAGCACGTCAACCCCGGTATACCACATCGCTCCAATTCACTCTATTCCTTGCCCTCCTTTCACCCTCCTGCATGTTCAGGCCCCGATCACACAAAATGTTTTTCACTTTATCTTTCCATCTCCAATTTGGTCTCCCTCTTCTCCTCATTCCCTGCACCTCCGACACATATATCCTCTTGGTCAGTCTTTCCTCACTCATTCTCTCCATGTGACCAAACCATTTCAAAACACCCTCTTCTGCTCTCTCAACCACGCTCTTTTTATTTCCACACATCTCTCTTACCCTTACGTTACTCGATCAAACCACCTCACACCACACATTGTCCTCAAACATCTCATTTCCAGCACATCCATCCTCCTGCGCACAACTCTATCCATAGCCCACGCCTCGCAACCGTACAACATTGTTGGAACCACTATTCCTTCAAACATACCCATTTTTGCTTTCCGAGATAATGTTCTCGACTTCCACACATTCTTCAAGGCTCCCAGAATTATCGCCCCCTCCCCCACCCTATGATCCACTTCCGCTTCCATGGTTCCATCCGCTGCCAGATCCACTCCCAGATATCTAAAACACTTCACTTCCTCCAGTTTTTCTCCATTCAAACTCACCTCCCAATTGACTTGACCCTCAACCCTACTGTACCTAATAACTTTGCTCTTATTCATATTTACTCTTAACTTTCTTCTTTCACACACTTTATCAAACTCAGTCACCAGCTTCTGCAGTTTCTCACATGAATCAGCCACCAGCGCTGTATCATCAGCGAACAACAACTGACTCACTTCCCAAGCTCTCTCATCCCCAACAGACTTCATACTTGCCCCTCTTTCCAAAACTCTTGCATTCACCTCCCTAACAACCCCATCCATAAACAAATTAAACAACCATGGAGACATCACACACCCCTGCCGCAAACCTACATTCACTGAGAACCAATCACTTTCCTCTCTTCCTACACATACACATGCCTTACATCCTCGATAAAAATCTTTTCACTATATATATATATATACATATAAATATATATATATATATATATATATATATATATATATATATATATATATATATATATATATATATATATATATATATATATAGGGAAAAATGAAACACGATAAGTTCCATAGTGCACTTTCGTGTAATAATCACATCATCATGGGAGACACAAGAGAAAAATAAAAGCCAGTTGATATACATTGAAGAGACGAAGCTAGGACGCCATTTGGTAAACATGCGATGTATATATATATATATAAATATATATATATATATATATATATATATATATATATATATATATATATATATATATATATATATATATATATATATATATATATATATATATATATATATATATATATATGTATGATGCTCTGTACATGCCTTCACCCTCTCAATCAATATCCTCCTATATAATTTACCAGGAATACTCAACAAAGTTATACCTCTATAATTTGAGCACTCACTCTTATCCCCTTTGCCTTTGTACAATGGCACTATGCACGCATTCCGCCAATCCTCAGGCACTTCACCATGAGTCATACATACATTAAATAACCTTACCAACCAGTCAACAATACAGTCACCCCCTTTTTTGATAAATTCCACTGCAATACCATCCAAACCTGCTGCCTTGACGGCTTTCATCTTCCGCAAAGCTTTTACTACCTCTTCTCTGTTTACCAAATCATTTTCCCTAACCCTCTCACTTTGCACACCACCTCGACCAAAACACCCTATATCTGCCACTCTATCATCAAACACATTCAACAAACCTTCAAAATACTCACTCCATCTCCTTCTCACATCACCACTACTTGTTATCACCTCCCCATTTGCGCCCTTCACTGAAGTTCCCATTTGCTCCCTTGTCTTACGCACTTTATTTACCTCCTTCCAGAACATCTTTTTATTCTCCCTAAAATTTAATGATACTCTCTCACCCCAACTCTCATTTGCCCTATTTTTCACCTTTTACACCTTTCTCACATGCCTTGATTCAATCCACTGACAGCACGTCGACCCCGGTATACCACATCGATCCAATTCACTGTATTCTTTGCCCGCCTTTCAGCCTCCTGCATGTTCAGGCCCCGATCACTCAAAATCTTTTTCACTCCATCTTTCCACCTCCAATTTGGTCTCCCACTTCTCGTTCCCTCCACCCCTGACACATATATCCTCTTGGTCAATCTTTCCTCACTCATTCTCTCCATGTGCCCAAACCATTTCAAAACACCCTCTCCTGCTTTCTCAACCACGCTCTTTTTATTTCTACACATCTCTCTTACCCTTACGTTACTTACTCGATCAAACCACCTCACACCACACATTGTCCTTAAACATCTCATATCCAGCACATCCACTCCCCTGCGCACAACTCTATCCATAGCCCACGGCTTTTTTTTTAATTTTTTTTTTTTTTAACCATACAACCTTGTTGGAACCACTATTCCTTCAAACATGCCCATTTTTGCTTTTGGAGATAATGTTCTCGACTTCCACATATTCTTCAAGGCCACAGGATTTTCGCCCCCTCCCCCACCCTATGATTCACTTCCGCTTACATGGTTCCATCCGCTGCCAGATCCACTCCCAGATATCTAAAACACTTTACTTCCTCCAGTTTTTCTCCATTCAAACTTACCTCCCAATTGACTTGATCCTCAACTCTACTGTACCTAATAACATGGCTCTTATTCACATTTACTCCTAACTTTCTTCTTTCACACACTTTACAAAACTCAGTCACCAGCTTCTGATGTTTCTCACATGAATCAGCCACCAGCGCTGTATCATCAGCGAACAACAACTGACTCACTTCCCAAGCTCTCTCATCCACAACAGACCGTATACTTGCCCCTCTTTCCAAAACTCTTGCATTCACCTCCCTAACAACCCCATCCATAAACAAATTAAACAACCATAGAGACATCACACACCCCTGCCGCAAACCAACATTCACTGAGAACCAATCACTTTCCTCTCTTCCTAGACGTACACATGCCTGACATCCTCGATAAAAACTTTTCACTGCTTCTAACAACTTGCCTCCCACACCATATATTCTTAGTACCTTCCAGAGAGCATTTCTATCAACTCTATCATATGCCTTCTCCAGATCTATAAATGCTACATACAAATCCATTTGCTTTTCTAAGTATTTCTCACATACATTCTTCAAGGAAATACCTGATCCACACATCCTCTACCACTTCTGAAACAACACTGCTCTTCCCTAATCTGATGTTCTGTATATGCCTTCACCCTCTCAATCAATACCCTCCCATATAATTTACCAGGAATACTCAACAAACTTATACCTCTGTAGTTTGAGCACTCACTCTTATCCCCCTTGCCTTTGTACAATGGCACTATGCAAGCATTCCGCCAATCCTCAGGCACCTCACCATGAATCATACATATATTAAATAACCTTACCAACCAGTCAACAATACAGTCATCTCCTTTTTTGATAAATTCCACTGCAATACCATCCAAACCTGCTGCCTTGCCGGCTTTCATCTTCCGCAAAGCTTTTACTACCTCTTCTCTGTTTACCAAATCATTTTCCCTAACCCTCTCACTTTGCACACCACCTCGACCAAAACACCCAATATCTGCCACTCTATCATCAAACACAGTCAACAAACCTTCAAAATACTCACTCCATCTCCTTCTCACATCACCACTACTCTTTATCACCTCCCCATTAGCCCCCTTCACTGAAGTTTCCATTTTCTCCCTTATCTTACGCACTTTATTTACCTCCTTCCAGAACATCTTTTTATTTTCCTTAAAATTTGATAATACTCTCTCACCCCAACTCTCATTTGCCCTCTTTTTCACCTCTTGCACCTTTCTCTTGACCTCCTGCCTCTTTCTTTTATACATCTCCCACTCATTTGCATTTTTCCTCTGCAAAAATCGTCTAAATGCCTCTCTCTTCTCTTTCACTAATAATCTTACTTCTTCATCCCACACTCACTACCCTTTCTAATCAACTCACCTCCCACGCTTCTCATGCCAGAAGCATCTTTTGCGCAAGGCATCACTGCTTCCCTGAATACATCCCATTCCTCCCCCACTCCCCTTACCTCCTTTGTTCTCACCTTTTCCCATTCTGTACTCAGTCTGTCCTGGTACTTCCTCACACAGGTTTCCTTCCCAAGCTCACTTACTCTCACCACCCTCTTCACCCCAACATTCACTCTTCTTTTCTGAAAACCCATACAAATCTTCACCTTAGCCTCCACAAGATAATGATCAGACATCCCTCCAGTTGCACCTCTCAGCACATTAACATCCAAAAGTCTCTCTTTCGCGCGCCTATCAATTAATATATATATATATATATACATATATATATATATATATATATATATATATATATATATATATATATATATATATATATATATATATATATATATATATATATATACGCGCACCATATCATCACACATATAAACCTTAATACATGAACGCATATTTTCATACACATCCACGTAGGTGTAAATACACACACACACACACACACACACACACACACACATACACAGGCCTCTCTGGTGCAGTGGGTACCTTTACTGACCATAAATCAGCACTAGCCAAGTACACAGTAGAGGACTCTACTGCTTCAGTATTAACAAAGAGGGGTTGGATGAAGCTGAGAACTATATACATATTGCGAGATTTGACATACTCAGGCAATAAGAACAACTCGATGAGGTGGTGGTTTCTAAACCACCTTAAATATTGGTTGATACCTCGCTAAAGGATAGCTTAATTCTAAAGATATGGAAGAAGGCAAATATCGTGCTTTTATTAGAGAAAGATGACTGGGAAATAACGTTAAAAAACAACTGACTAGTCTCACTGATAAGACTGGTCTGTAAAACACTGATCAGAATACAAGTAGTGATCTGCAAATGAGAAACTATCTAACTGTTATACAATGTGGTTTTAGGGAAAGGAATGACGAATAACCTAGATTTTTCTTACACGGTGAGCTCCACTTAGATCAAAGAGATGTAGGCGTAGACTGCGTGTTCCTGGACTGCCAGAAAGCTTTTGGCGCTGTTCCCCATCGGAGGTTGATTAAAAGACAAGAGTTATGGAACAGAACAGAAGGTAGACTTCTTCACTAGATTCATAGATCTTAAATCACTGTGCTCTATCAGAGGCTGTTAAGATGCTAGGGCTACAGGTCGGAATAAGGGGTCGAGTCCTTCACTAAATATAAGATACATTAGTGAAAAGGAACAAAGGACGCAAGTAAGAGAACTCTTCTCGAAGTGAGCCGGAGACACTATTGGTGTGCCGTAGGGCTTCGTCTGAGGCCATCTGATATTTTCAGTGGAAGTGAATGACTTGACTGATGGCCCGGAGTCTTATCTAGACACGTTTATAGATGATGCCAAAGTCATGATAATATTTAACTTGATAGTAACTAACCCTTCTGAATCGTAGGTGTTGTTTGAAAATGTGAAAGGAGCTTTAGCTGTTCATCTTATGTTCATTAACTCTAAAGTTTATATTACACAAAGTCTATATGAAAAGTCTAAAATCGAGAAATATTGGTTGAAATGGTTCTTATCTATTGTTAAAGATGATAGCTATGAAATATTGGAAATATATATGTTTATTTGAGTGCTTATTTACATTAACATCATATTTCTTTCATTTCGAACAACATTCAACGAAGAGCAATACAGATATAGTTTGAACTAAACAAGTCACTAAACTCTTAATATTGAGTTAAGAAGTGAGAGAAATACAAGATATCCATAGATCTACTGAAACTAAACAGAGCCAGCGGCAACATCAGTTGCCTTACACAGGTCATCTATAGTTACGTTGGCAGTGGAGAAAACAGTTTAAGTAGAGCTGAGATTTGTAGCATGAGTAATGAAAGTTTTTTGTGATCTATCGTAAGCTTTTAGAATATCCTAATTTCTCAGCGGAAACGGAAATGTGTCACGACAGTAACGAACTAGTGTGTAAAGTGTAGTAAGATCATTACAACTTTGACTTTTTCTTCTTACCTCTCGTAAATTCGTCAATCTCCTCTGAAGCAACAGATACTCCTCCCAGTTCTTTGAGAGTTCCTAACTCGTTGTTCGTCTTTCTGTTAAGTGACAAATTCGCTATTTTCTTGTCTTCTAATCGCATTGCTCCTCTTTCCACTACTGCTTCAGTTTAGATACCACACTTCCTTTTTATAGTCGTTTTCTTTTTACATAAGATCTGTGTTTCGAGTCTCTTTACTGTTTTTGATATCAGTTGCTTATACATTTCTCTAAGACGAAGAAGCTAATTGGAGCTACTTTGTTTTACTTATCAGCTCAGGATGTCCGAATCCATTCACTATCTACAATGCTTTTTGGAGCTATTTATAGATTTTTACGTTACCCGCTCGTTAATGCATGGGGGACTGCCTGATAATCCCCAACAAAGAAAATGTTTATTTTTGTTTCTGGAAAGCCGAAGAACTTTTTCTTTTACGTCCCTGTAGTTGTGGATACACAAAGGTTATCCACATATCTCTCGCTCTAAAACCTCTCCTCTGAGTCTTCACCAGGCATGGGTTTGCATGCTTGTGTATAGTCGAGCCATCACAAAGCGGGAAGCAGGTAAGAGCTTTCTGTATATTGTTTCACTAGTTGTTGTGAATGATAAAATTGGTTTATCTCAATAATTTTCCAGTCAGAGCACCTGCACAGAAGGATGTCAAGTTCCAGCAGACATTTGACTGTACAAACGAGCTGGTTGCTCACATCTAACTACTTGTCAAAGTAAGATTTTACATCGTTCTTGTGGTGCAGCGTAAAGATGCAGGTAAGATTTAGTTCACTGAATCGTTCATCTTTTAGGCGATGATAAATAGAGAATCTGACAATTTGTCCTTTAGAATTTACAGGAAGCCTACCAACTCTGAGAGTTATATTCATTATTTCTCAGTACATGATTCATCTATAAAAATGTCTGTAGTTATGTTTTTGTTTTTAAGAGCACTACGGATATGTGATTCCTTAGGACTGGTAGACGAATGTAGTCATATAAAACGTATTTTTAGGCAGTTATATCATCCCAATTGCTTTGTTAACAAAGCTTACTGGAAAGCTAGAAAGACATTTTATGCTTCTTGCAACAAAAATGTGACAAATATGAATAGTAGGTCAAATCATACAACAATTGGGAGTGTTTATGCTGTCACATGCAAGGCATGTAAAGATATCTATATAGGCCAGACCGGAAAAACTGTAACGGAGAGGTGTTATTGACACCGATATCCAGGACGTAGGGATGATCACAAAAATTCAATCGCTAAACAGTGTCATGAAAATGATCACCCCATAGATCTTGAAAATCTCGTTATTCTATACCCCTCTGCTGATTATGCCACACGCAACGTCACTGAATCTGTCTTAATTGTTAATACTAAGAACTTTAATTTGTCCCCAGGAATAAGGGATAGACTCCTTCACTAGATATAGGACCCATTAGCGAAAAGGAACAAAGGACGCAAGTAAGAGGACCCTTCTCGAAGTGAGTCGGAGCCAGGGGTGTGCCGTAGGGCCTCGGTCTGAGGCCAACTGGTATTTCCTAGCATTAACCAAATCATTGTGAGAAAATTGACAAAACACAAAAACATAATGAAAAGTCGTTCATGGCACATCTAGTTACCCAGGTCAACCCTCGCCACGTGATCCCCCTTAATTACTCTCACTAACAACGGTTACTGCCATACAAAGCGGATAGTGCTTGGTCTGTACAGATTTGTGTTGGGCGGCGGTGCCCAAGTGTGATGTTGGGATTTAGAGAACTCTATTAAGTACTGATACCTGATGAGGTGGATTGTCTCCACGAAACATGTCATGCCACACGTATAGAAGAATTACATGTTAACATTGTATGTACTCCTACTGAAATGCGATTTCACCTTCATACTATCATCACGTACTAGTATCAATTGCTTTTTTGGGCAGTTCAAATACAAACAAATCACCTAGCCATCCCTTTTGTCGCAGACAGAACTCACCCTCTCGTTGAAATCTAAGAGGTTTGTTACAAATGTACGTGTGTGTGTGTGTGTGTGTGTGTGTGTGTGTGTGTGTGTGTTTATGTGTGTGTGTGTGTGTGTGTATGTGTGTGTGTGTGTGTGTGTGACAGCAAGAGAAAAGGAGCCCGAGAGGCAGTAGAAAAAGAAAAACGGGAAAGAAAGTGGCAGGCAAGTGGTAGCAGACCTTGATATAAGTATCTCTCACAACATCCATCATCTGGCAGATCCGCTTAAATTGCCATTGAAGCATATCACTTATGCAGAGCAGTTGATAATCTAATCTTCAACTCCTTTGTGCTGCCTCGTGAAGAAAACCTTACATAAACCCCCGCATAAACCAGTTACGTGTCATAAACCCAATCCTGTGTTCCGAAATTTGTTTCGGCTCAAGCCAAGAATTTAGATGTGATTTCATCTGCATATGATCTTGTCCGAGAGCGTCGCTACGAACGTGTTTTTTCCTTTTATTTTCATTCCAAGGTGAAGAAATTGTATATGTTATATATTCCAAACTTAAATTTGAATCATGTATGCAAACTTGTTCTAGCCAGTAAAGATACAGCAAAACTTCAGTGATTGTTGGTTTTTGTCATTTGTATAAATAGATTTTTTGTGTCTAGTTCGTCATATGATTTTCGATGGGTTGCATCGAAGGTGAATGTTCTTCGCAGTGGGAAGGGAATAAGAACATGGTCAAAGCCCTGATAGTGAGACGCTGGTCCGGCGGCTCTTTGTTCCTCTCACAGCATCTTATTGTCAGATTTATAGCGCTGGATGCAAGGGATCTTGTTGGATCTGCTGGTGACCAGGAGCGGGGGAGACCTGATATGACAGAGGTCTCAAGTGCCTGTAAGCTGTGGGTCAAATGGAATATTTTCTTTTTCTATGGTATGGTAATGTGTTCAGGAGTGGGGGACTGGAGTGGAGAGCAGGTGTGTAGTGGGCACTGTGATCCTTCCGGACCTCTTCAGGGGCTACTGTCCAAACCACCCTGATATAAAGGACTGGAGGACTACTGTAAGGCTTACCTTGTCACACAGGACTAAAGGAAGTACTGTCCATGCTCCTATGATATATAAGACTGGAGAAAGTACTGCCCAGGCTACCCTGATGTATGTATAGGACTGGAAGGGCTACTGCATAGGACATCCTAATATGGAAACATGTACATTACTACGTGCTGAATGGCTGGGCTGGGAATGGCACGATTTATCTTACCTTTTTTTGTGCTGAGTAGTTGGAAGCTGAGTATCATCTCCATGTGTTAAGAATATTCAGTGGTCGTGATGCCTTGTTTAGACAACCCTCGATGACCATTCAAGCGACGACGGCGGGATGGTCATTGTCACAATCATGATGATGAGAGGGTCCGGGGAGAGAGTGTCGAACCTTCTTGGTCCTCAGGCCACACTTCTCCCTTTCCGAAAGTTCTGGCCACACCCTTTCCTGGCCACACCCCTTGTCTTGGCCACATCCCTGTTCTGGCCACACCCCTGTCCGGGCCACATCCCTGTCCGGGCCACATCCCTGTCCGGGCCACACCCCTGCCCTGGCCACACCCTTGTGCTAGCCATACCCTTGTGGTGGTTATTTTTCAGTCTTCAGAAGGAGCAAAAGTTTGACGGTTCATTACATGTTCTTTATTACTATACTCAAATGTTCTTTTCTTTTTACGTTTTGATGCTGTAAAGGGTTCATATGTGTGCATATTACTGCTGTTTATATCCATTCGTTGTTCGTCGGTTATGATTACCTTGGAGGAGCTGTGGATGAGGCTTGTGTGTACGTGGTCTATTCAATGTACCTATGAGTGGACGTTAGAGACTTTCGGAAGGTAAATACGTTGACCTTTTTAAGTACTGCGTTTCTTGTCACTGTTAGTATGATATCAGTTACCAGGAAGAGTTATGTAATGTCACTCGTAATGCAAGACTTTACCTTTTTCCATTCCTCATTGACTCTTCTCATGTTCTTTACTTTAGTAAATATGGGCTTCTCCTCATTTCCGAATTCTTTTTATTAAAGAGTAATCATCTCTACCTACAACTAGCTATTTCCAGTCAAATTAGTGTTGTAAATGATGTACCTGTCATCTAAAGATACTTGAATAGATTTAAACTTTGCTTCTTAATTTCGCGAAAAATTTCCTTTGTTACTTTCCTTTATGACTTTCAATGACTCAAATATCTTAAAAGGATTTCCTTTCCATGTGAGACTATTTGCTGTTTCAGTCACCACGCATCTCTGAATGACAATTACAATTCTATTTCCGTGCTTTGTCACCGTTTCCCACGTTAGAGAGATACCGCCAGGAAACACAAAGAAAGAGACATCAGTTCATATACGTGTATATATATATATATATATATATATATATATATATATATATATATATATATATATATATATATATATATATATATATATATTCATTATTCTTTTCTATTATGCTTTGTCGCTGTCTCCCGCGTCAGCTAGGTAGCGCAAGGAAACAGACGAAAGAATGGCCCAACTGACCCATATACACATGTATCTACATACACGTCCACACACGCACATATACATACCTATGCACTTTAACGTATACATATATATACATACACAGATATATACATATATACACATTTACATACATTTACATACTTGCTGTCTTTATTCATTCTCGTGGCCACCCCGCCACACATGAAATAGCATCCCCCCCCTCCCCCCGCGAGGTAGCGATAGGAAAGGACAAAAGGCCACATTAGTTCACACTCAGTCTCTAGCTGTCATCTGTAATGCACCGAAACCACAGCTCCCTTTCCACATCCAGGCTCCACAAAAACTTTCCATGGTTTACCCTCAGACGCTTCACATGCCCTTGTTCAATCCACTGACAGCACGTCCACCCCGGTATACTACATAGTTCCAATTCACTGTATTCCTTACGCACCTTTCACCCTCCTGTATGTTCAGGCCCCGATCGCTTAAGATCTTTTTCACTCCATCCTTCCACCTCCATCCTTCCACCTCGCTCCCTCCACCTCTGGCACATATATCCTCTTGGTCAATCTTTCCTCACTCATTCTCTCCATGTGAACAAACCATTTCAATACACCCTCTTCTGCTCTCTCAACCACACTTATTATTTCCACGCATCTCTCTCACCCTTTCATTACTTACTCGATCAACCACCTCACACCACATATTGACCTCCAACATCTCATTTCCAACACATCTACCCTCCTCTGCATAACTCTATCTATAACCCACGCCCCGTAACCATATAACATTGTTGGAACCACTATTCCTTCAAACATACCCATTTTTCCTTTCCGAGATAATGTTCTCGCCTTCCACACATTTTTCAACGCACCCAGAACTTTCGCCCCCTCCCCCACCTTGTGACTCACTTCCGCTTCCATGGTTCCATCCACTGCCAAATCCACTCCCAGATATCTAAAACACTTCACTTCCTCCAGTTTATCTCCATTCAAACTTACCTCCCAATTGACTTGTCCCTCAATCCTACTGTACCTAAGAACCTTGCTCTTATTCACATTTACCCTCAGCTTTCTTCTCTCACATTACCAAACTCAGTCACCAGCTTCTGCAGTTTCTCACATGAATCAGCCACCAGCGCTGTATCATCAGCGAACAACAACTGACTCACTTCCCAAGCCCTCTCATCCACAACAGAGTGCATACTTGCCCCTCTCTCCAAAACTCTTGCATTCATCTCCCTAACAACCCCATCTATAAAAAAATTAAACAACCATGGAGACATCACATACCCCTGCGGCAAACCGACATTCAATGAAAACCTAATCACTTTCCTCTCTTCCTACTCGTACACATGCCTTACATCCTCGATAAAAACTTTTCATTGCTTTTAACAACTTGCCTCTGTCAACTCTATCATATGCCTTCTCCAGATCCATAAATGCTAAATACAAATCCATTTGCTTTTCTAAGTATTTCTCACATGCATTTTTCAAGGCAAACACATGATCCACACATCTTCTACCACTTCTGAAACCACACTGCTCTTCCCCAATCTGATGCTCTGTACATGCCTTCACCCTTTCAATCAATACCCACCCATATTATTCAACAAACATTCAACAAACATTCAACAAACCTTCAAAATACTCACTCCATCTCCTTTTCACATCACTACTACTTGTTATTACCTCCCCATTAGCCCCCTTCACCGATGTTCCCAGCTGTTCTCTTGTCTTACGCACTTTATTTATCTCCTTCCAAAAGTCTTCTTATTCTCCTTAAAATCTAATGATACTCTCTCACCTCAACTCTCATTTGCCCTCTTTTTCACTTCTTGTACCTTTCTCTTGACCTCCTGCCTCTTTCTTTTATACATCTCCCAGTCATTTACACTATTTCCCTGCAAAACTCGTCCAAATGCTCCTCTCTTCTCTTTTACCAATAATCTTCCTTCTTCATCCCACCACTGACTACCCTTTCTAATCTGCCCACCTCCCACGCTTCTCATGCCACAAGCTTCTTTTGCGCAAGCCATCACTGCTTCCCTAAATGCATCCCATTCCTCCCCCACTCCCCTTACGTCCTTTGCTCTCACCTTTTTCCATTCTGCCTATATATATAGCTTATTGTAGCGGATATCTGAGTGTTATATGCGCATATCAAAAATAGATTTCAATGGTAACCATGTTCTTAATGCTAATAAAGTCATCTTGTCCATTATCTGTTCCTCTCCATATCCCCGTCAACATTACCAGACCTTCTTTTACGTAGGCTTAACTTTTCCTAACGTGCCTTGTATCTATATGGTAGTATTATTGATCTCGAGACCAGTGAGTTATAAAGGTGCTCCCTATCATATAGGTTAAACATATGCTCGATGGCATTACTACTGCTCACCAGCAAGTGAATTATACAGGTGTTTTGTATGGTAATAGTCTTACCGTAGAATGAATCATACAGATGTTCGTTATCAACACAAAGTCTTTCAGCTATAAACATAATCTTTATGTGTGACTGGGAGAAGTGCTGTGCGGTCATGGGCAACTACGTCCATCCCCCTCAGTGGTGAAATCCCTGTAGATGTGGAGATAATGTGGGTTTGCATACAGTGCCGGGCGCGCACACTGGCAAAAGAGGTTTAAAAACTTATTCTTTGTTGTATCAACCGCCTCGCTCCCCCGACAGATACACACTAGTGAGCAATCTTGTCAACAACATAGATTACTTCAGAGATAGGTACTCATGTGTCAAGTTAGTCCAATGTGGGGATTTTAATGAAACTGACACCACGGACCTTTAGGAAAACCCACATTCATGATAAGCTATAGCTACACATAATCGGAACATCCCAAGACTTTTCTGATTTAGGTGACCAATACCGACCATCCCAGACGATGTCGCCTATCGGTCTTATCCCTCACACGTCAGTTATATGGTCTACACACCCAGAACGACTCAACAACTGAAGCTGAATGTCGGCATATTCAGGTCGGTTACCCATTCCACTTTACTCCACTTTGGAGAAAGGATCATTCTTTATCCCTTAGTGCGGCTGACAGATACTAAATGAGACAAATAAGGAAGCATTATTGCAGAAGTTTACCATTACTTTCTTACCAAAAAGATCTGTAAGACTACGCCCAACTGATGTAGCCTGGATCACACCCTACATTAAGACAACAATGCAACAAGATTAGGGCCTCCAATCACACCAGCAGTACCCGCGACAAGGATCCTCATAACGAAGAAAGAGAACAACACACCCTATGAAACAAAGACACTTGGAACAATACTATATATCGGTCAGGGATATGAGAAACTGACGGAAATGTAGTTTTACTTACGTAGAGCCCCGTCTCTTGTACACTTTCTATTATTGTAGAACCTAAATTTCATGGTATGTCCTCTGGTTGTTCTAGCACAAAATTTTTCGAAAAAGCGTTCATGGTCTACATCATCTCACTGGTTAATAACCATAAAGATTGTGACTATATCACCCCTAAATCTTCTATCTACAATGAAGGAAAAGTTTATGGATTTAGGTTTTTCCCTGAAACAGCTTTCTTAATTCTGGTACCATCTTTCTTGCCCTCCTGTGGACTCTCTGTATTTGCTTTTTGTTTATTTTCTGGAGCGGTTGCCAAACTTAAGAAGCATATCCCAGTTTTGGTCTTATGTACGACATAATTAACTTCCCAGTACTTCATTATCCTTGTTCTTGAAAACTATACTATTTTCCAGCAGACAACTTGTCTTTTTTACGCTTCTTGTAATGTAGGATTATGGCGACAGTTCTGGGACGAAAGCAGCTCTCAAGACTCTCAGACGCACAGAATCCTGAAGTGTATTTCAAACTGAATGATATTCACACTGAGGCCTTCTTTCATTCTTGTCCCCTCCTCATACTTTACATTGGTTGAATTTCATTAACCTTGTATCAGAACAACTTTACAGTCTGACTGAGTCTCCTCGTAAATTGATGCAACCCTGATCACGTTTCACACTCCTCGTGACCTTTAATACGTATTCACGTAGAAGTTGGTATCTTTTAGCAAGTCATCCACATAGAGCAAGAGGCGTGTTGGTCTCAAAACAAAACCCTGCGGCACTCCACTGGTTACTTTCAGCTTTTTGGAAAAGGTTCCTATGAGTGTGCTTGCATTTTGTGTGTGTATGTGCGTGTGTGTGTGTGTGTCTGTGTGTGTGTGTGTGTGTGTGTGTGTCTGTGTGTGTGCGTGTGCATGTGTGTGTGTGTGTGTGTGTGTGTGTGTGCGCGCGCGCGTGCGTGCGTGTGTGTGTGTGTGTGTGTGTGTGTGTGTGTGTGTGTGTGTGTGTGTGTGTGTGTGTGTGGAAAGATATGATACATGTATCCAAGGATAAGAGACGAAGCAACGCGAGTGTAAAATTATCTACCCTGGAACACACAAATAGTAAAAGACAAAAAAGTAATCACGTACGCGAGTGCACGCGCACGAGAGCGCGCACACACACAGACACACACATACACACACACACACACACACACACACACACACACACACACACACACACACACACATAAAACCAAAAAAAACAAATAATAGATATGCATACACTTATATTCTCACAAGAATGGCCACATATATGCAAGTTATGCATGCATAGAAACACAATCGCGCATACATTTTTTAGTATACGCACAAATACACGTGCACATACACTCATATATACATGCATGCAGACGAATGCCCATACACACTTATGCATAGGTATAACGTCAACAAAAGGGAGTTAAGGGTGATATGAATATTGCTTTATTATCTGTAACTAGCCACTGGACGCCCCTCAACTTCCCACAAACCCTGCAGTTCGGACCAAAACAAAGGAAAATGAAAATGTTATTAAAAACACAACTCTCTCGCGCCGAGCCCTACGCATGGTGGACAGGTGGGACGACGGACAACAGGGATGGAAGATAGGAGGCTAAAGGGAGAAGTGTGGAGGATGGAGGGGTAAAATAGATGGAAGATGTGGAGAGTGTACGAAAAGCACCGACAACAGAAGAACCTGATGGTCTATGACTAAGTCCTCTGCTGGGTGACAGAATAGCACACTAACCTCCAAATCAATACATATGGAATGATGATGCTAAAGCATAAGCTTCCTCCCTGACCCACTAATCCCTCCTCCACATCAAACAACAGGAAAAAAAGCTATTAAAGGAACATCAAGTAGTGTGGAGAATATATACTAACAAGGGAACTTTGTTTAGGAAAGTGCAATTGACAAATATTCTGAGCTAATATCAGCCACCAGGCACTCTAGGGGATTATGCTCAAATTTGAAAAAAAATATAGTTTAGATACGTGATATTATACTAGCCTTTTTGAACTGGCGAGCTTATTGATAATTGATATCATAACTGTATCTGACAAGCTATGATTGTAATCCACTGACCAACGTCCCTTTCATAACAACTGGTGGTTGTTTATTCTGATGTCTCCTTTAACTCTTGAAATTAAAATACTTTTTTCCACGTTTGTACTACATCTACTTTAACTAATACCTTATATGCTGTGCAAGATGGGGGAGAGGTAAGACAAGCCAACCACAGGAGGGAAGGAAGAGTGAGGTAGAAGGAAGAGGAGAGTAAGGGGAGGGAGAGGTAGCTCATCAGACCCACATCTGACCTTGTCCTCCCTGGACACCATACTGCTGCTGTTTGGATTACCTTCAAGAATCTGGTCCTCTGGTGGATGTCATACTGCTGTTTGGATTACCTTAATGGCTCTAGTCCCCCGATGGACGTTATTCTGCTTTTTAGATTATCTTCATGGCTCTTGTCTCTAATGGAAGTCGTAAAGCTGTTTGGATTACCTTGAGAGCTCTAGTCCCTTACTGGATAGCAAAAAGCTGTTTGGATTACCTTCATAACTCTGGTCCCCTGATCGGACGTTATTCTGCTGTTTAGATTACTTTCATGACTCTGTTTCCCAGGTGGATCACATACTGCTATCTGAATTCCTTTCATGGTTCTGGTCCCTTGTTGAACGTCACCGTGTTTGGATTACCTTCATAACCCATCCACCCCAACCTGGACACACTATCTGGATTACCTTCGTGGCTCTGGTCCCCCGCTGCACGTCATACTGCTGTTTGGATTACCTTCATGGCTTTGGAGATTAAACGTCAGGCACAAAGGACCTCATGGCGATTGTGGTGGGAGGTTTTGTGAATAATTTGGTGTTGACAGTGGTGGCGGACGGCGGATATGAGGAGGGGGCGAGAGAGAGAGAGAGAGAGAGAGAGAGAGAGAGAGAGAGAGAGAGAGAGAGAGAGAGAGAGAGAGAGAGAGAGAGAGAGAGAGAGAGAGAATTATCTGTCGGTTCGTATATTTTCCCCTTCACTGTGATCAGATTTAAACCTGTATTTTCCGGTAGGGCTTTTGTGTGCCAGGGAGAAATAGAACAGAGGTTGATCGAAAACAGGTATGCACTGTTTGTGCAGCCCTAGCGACTGCTGGGCTGTGCGTATATGGAAGTATATAGCTCTATTCTTGCTGTTTTTATGTGTGATTACCTGATTGAGGACATAAAGAGAAGGGTTTTAGTAGGAATCCTTCTCTTAATCCTTCATATATATCGCAGGGTGTCACTGATTTACCAGTGCTATGTGCTTTACTTCACCAATGTCCATCTTGCCGGTCATGTCAACCACCTTGCTGCTGGGGATTTTCCTCTTTACATTCCCCCTGACGCTTTCAAAGTTAACGTTCAGTTATGACGTCTTTCTCTGATTCAGTTTTAACACTCAGAACTAGTCTATGATGAACATCATCTTGGTTTCCTAAAAATCTCCTAGTCTTTCATGTGTATCTTTATCTTCTTGTCCTCAAGTGTTGGCAGCTCCAGGGCTTCCTCCCTCTTGTCTGTTCTGGATCATTCAAGATCCAATGAAACCAACCCTCCTCCCGTGCCTGCCCTGTGGACGGAGGTGTCAAACGCCCTCTGACAGGCCAAAAACACACACTTCATCGATCCAGTTGTTGTATTAAGACGAGTGCTCACTCTGCCATCAATCGGAGATTTGCATTAGAAGACCTACATCCCCTGAGGCCATGTTACTTTTCATTATAGAAGTCTCATCGTAGCAAACATTCGTACATTTGGGTCTTGCTAATTTTTTTATGGGGGTTTAAGGACAGCGATACTAGACTATGATTAAGTGCACTTTCTTTACAGCTGTACAAACAGGTACAATATTTTCTCTCATCTCGCTTGTTGTTTAACTTTCCTCAAGCACTCACTCAAACTAGCAATCGTGTGTGGTTTATCTACTCCATGTCTGGGTACGTATAGCGATATGCCGTCAGAAAAATATTATATATATTTTTTTTTTTTCTTTTTTTGCTTTGTCGCTGTCTCCCGCGTTTGCGAGGTAGCGCAAGGAAACAGACGAAAGAAATGGCCCAACCCACCCCCATACACATGTATATACATACGTCCACACGCGCAAATATACATACCTACACAGCTTTCCATGGTTTACCCCAGACGCTTCACATGCCTTGATTCAATCCACTGACAGCACGTCAACCCCGGTATACCACATCGCTCCAATTCACTCTATTCCTTGCCCTCCTTTCACCCTCCTGCATGTTCAGGCCCCGATCACACAAAATCTTTTTCACTCCATCCTTCCACCTCCAATTTGGTCTCCCTCTTCTCGTTCCCTCCACCTCCGACACATATATCCTCTTGGTCAATCTTTCCTCACTCATTCTCTCCATGTGCCCAAACCATTTCAAAACACCCTCTTCTGCTCTCTCAACCACGCTCTTTTTATTTCCACACATCTATCTTACCCTTACGTTACTTACTCGATCACACCACCTCACACCACACATTGTCCTCAAACATCTCATTTCCAGCACATCCATCCACCTGCGCACAACTCTGTCCATAGCCCACGCCTCGCAACCATACAACATTGTTGGAACCACTATTCCTTCAAACAGGGGTGTGTGATGTCTCCATGGTTGTTTAATTTGTTTATGGATGGGGTTGTTAGGGAGGTGAATGCAAGAGTTTTGGAAAGAGGGGCAAGTATGAAGTCTGTTGGGGATGAGAGAGCTTAGGAAGTGAGTCAGTTGTTGTTCGCTGATGATACAGCGCTGGTGGCTGATTCATGTGAGAAACTGCAGAAGCTGGTGACTGAGTTTGGTAAAGTGTGTGGAAGAAGAAACTTAAGAGTAAATGTGAATAAGAGCAAGGTTATTAGGTACAGTAGGGTTGAGGGTCAAGTCAATTGGGAGGTGAGTCTGAATGGAGAAAAACTGGAGGAAGTGAAGTGTTTTAGATATCTGGGAGTGGATCTGGCAGCGGATGGAACCATGGAAGCGGAAGTGGATCATAGGGTGGGGGAGGGGGCGAAAATTCTGGGAGCCTTGAAGAATGTGTGGAAGTCGAGAACATTATCTCGGAAAGCAAAAATGGGTATGTTTGAAGGAATAGTGGTTCCAACAATGTTGTATGGTTGCGAGGCGTGGGCTATGGATTATATATATATATATATATATATATATATATATATATATATATATATATATATATATATATATATATATATATATATATATATATATATATTATCACTGGGGATAGAGTAGAAAGAATATTTCCCACGTATTTCCTGCGTGTCGTATATATATATATATATATATATATATATATATATATATATATATATATATATATATATATATATATATATATATATATATATTTCTTTTTTTTTCATACTATTTGCCATTTCCCGCGTTAGCGAGGTAGCGTTAAGAACAAAGAACTAGGCCTTAGAGGGAATATCCTCACCTGACTCCCTTCTCTGTTCCTTCCTTTGGAAAATTTAAAAAAAAAACAAGAGAAGGGAGGATTTCCAACCACCTGCTCCCTCCCCTTTTAGTCGCCTTCTACGACACGCAGGAAATACGTAGGAAGTATTCTTTCTCCCCTTTCCCCAGGGATAAATGTATATATATTATCCCTGGAGATAGAGGAAAAAGAATACTTCCCACGTGTTTCCTGCATGTCGTAGAAGGCGACTAAAAGGAGGGGAGCGGGGGGGCTGGAGAGCCTCTCCTCCAGTTTTTCCTTTTCCAAAAAAAGGAACAGAGAAGGGGGTCTAATGAGGATTTTCTTGCTTAGGCTCAGTCCTCTGTTCTTAACGCTATCTCGCTAACGCGGGAAATGGCGAAAATGTGTGAAAAATGAATGATATATATATATATATATATATATATATATATATATATATATATATATATATATATATATATATATATATATATATATATATATATATATATATATATTTTTTTTTTTTTTTTTTTTGCTTTGTCGCTGTCTCCCGCGTTTGCGAGGTAGCGCAAGGAAACAGACGAAAGAAATGGCCCAACCCACCCCCATACACATGTATATACATACGTCCACACACGCAAATATACATACCTACACATCTTTCCATGGTTTACCACAGACGATGCACATGCCCTGATTCAATCCACTGACAGCACGTCAACCCCGGTACACCACATCGATCCAATTCACTATATCCCTTGCCCTCCTTTCACCCTCCTGCATGTTCAGGCCCCGATCACACAAAATCTTTTTCGCTCCATCTTTCCACCTCCAATTTGGTCTCCCACTTCTCCTCGTTCCCTCCACCTCCGACACATATATCCTCTTGGTCAATCTTCCTCACTCATTCTCTCCATGTGCCCAAACCATTTCAAAACACCCTCTTCTGCTCTCTCAACCACGCTCTTTTTATTTCCACACATCTCTCTTACCCTTACGTTACTTACTCGATCAAACCACCTCAAACCACTCATTGTCCGCAAACATCGCATTTCCAGCACATCCATCCTCCTATGCACAACTCTATCCACAGCCCACGCCTCGCAACCATACAACATTGTTGGAACCACTATTCCTTCAAACATACCCATTTTTGCTTTCCGAGATAATGTTCTCGACTTCCACACATTCTTCAAGGCTCCCAGGATTTTCGCCCCCTCCCCCACCCTATGATCCACTTCCGCTTCCATGGTTCCATCCGCTGCCAGATCCACTCCCAGATATCTAAAACACTTTACTTCCTCCAGTTTTTCTCCATTCAAACTTACCTCCCAGTTGACTTGACCCTCAACCCTACTGTACCTAATAACCTTGCTCTTATTCACATTTACTCTTAACTTTCTTCTTTCACACACTTTACCAAACTCAGTCACCAGCTTCTGCAGTTTCTCACATGAATCAGCCACCAGCGCTGTATCATCAGCGAACAACAACTGACTCACTTCCCAAGCTCTCTCATCCCCAACTGACTTCACACTTGCCCCTCTTTCCAAAACTCTTGCATTTACCTCCCTAACAACCCCATCCATAAACAAATTAAACAACCATGGAGACATCACACACCCCTGCCGCAAACCTACATTCACTGAGAACCAATCACTTTCCTCTCTTCCTACACGTACACATGCCATACATCCTCGATAAAAACTTTTCACTGCTTCTAACAACTTGCCTCCCACACCATATATTCTTAATACCTTCCACAGAGCATCTCTATCAACCTATCATATGCCTTCTCCAGATCCATAAATGCTACATACAAATCCATTTGCTTTTCTAAGTATTTCTCACAAACATTCTTCAAAGCAAACACCTGATCCACACATCCTCTACCACTTCTGAAACCACACTGCTCTTCCCCAATCTGATGCTCTGTACATGCCTTCACCCTCTCAATCAATACCCTCCCATATAATTTACCAGGAATACTCAACAAACTTATACCTCTGTAATTTGAGCACTCACTCTTATCCTTAGTGAGTGGTGGGATGAAGAAGTAAGATTATTAGTGAAAGAGAAGAGATAGGCATTTGGACGATTTTTGCTGGGAAAAAATGCAATTGAGTGGGAGATTTATAAAAGAAAGAGACAGGAGGTCAAGAGAAAGGTGCAAGAGATGAAAAAGAGGGCAAATGAGAGTTGGGGAGAGAGAGTATCATTAAATTTTAGGGAGAATAAAAAGATGTTCTGGAAGGAGGTAGATAAAGTGCGTAAGACAAGGGAGCAAATGGGAACTTAAGTGAAGGGCGCAAATGGGGAGGTGATAACAAGTAGTGGGGATGTGAGAAGGAGATGGAGTGAGTATTTTGAAGGTTTATTGAATGTGTTTGATGATAGAGTGGCAGATATAGGGTGTCTTGGTCGAGGTGGTGTGCAAAGTGAGAGGGTTAGGGAAAATGATTTGGTAAACAGAGAAGAGGTAGTAAAAGCTTTGCGGAAGATGAAAGCCGGCAAGGCAGCAGGTTTGGATGGTATTGCAGTGGCATTTATTAAAAAAGGGGGTGACTGTATTATTGACTGGTTGGTAAGGTTATTTAATGTATGTATGACTCATGGTGAGGTGCCTGAGGATTGGCGGAATGCGTGCATAGTGCCATTGTACAAAGGCAAAGGTGGACATATATATATATATATATATATATATATATATATATATATATATATATATATATATATATATCTATCTATCTATCTATATATATATATATATATATATATATATATATATATATATATATATATATATATATATATATATATATATATATATATATATATATATATATATATATATATATATATATATATATATATATATATATATATATATATATATATATATATATATAACTGCCGGGATCATTAACGCTGCTAGCGCCAAGCTACATCCACCATTCAAGATATATGTAATACGTAAGGTTATATCTAAGACGACATCCACTCTCACTGTGTGTGTGTGTGTGTGGCTCATAGCTTCTCACGGTTTGTTGGTCGGTTCTTGCTATAGTTCTAGCCCTATTGACTGCCAGGGTCATTGAAGCTATTAACATCAACCTACATCCGCCAAAGGCTATGTACACTCTTGCTGTGTATGTGACTTGTTAATCTATATGAGTAGTTTTTTGCTCTTCTAGCCTTTCATCTACCAGGGCCATAAAGTCCGTTGGTGTCACTTGATATCCAGCCATCGAAAAAGCTTTAATGATTTTTTCAGGTGTAAGGTTAACTAACTGTAAGACCACATACACTCTCACCGTGTATGAGGTCCAGGCTGTTTATGACACCTCTGTCTACATTTGACATTACTGAAGGTGATATTTCTTCAACTGTAGCTACAGAGTGGGTCTTAGCTTTTAACTCCTTACATGCCTTTCACTTCAGTACTCCTTCATCTTATCATGTCGGTCGATATATCTATCATCTAATAGAATATTTGCGAATAAGTGATTCACAAAACGGTTTAGACATTGTCTTTCTTTTTTCTACTATGCGATTTTATCTTTTTTTCGAAAATCTTCCCTTCTTCGTCTCTTATTCCCCACGAATTCTATGAAGGAAATTCTTCGACAAGACTGTACTCTGTTCTGTTCACTGTCGAAGATAAGGGTCTCGCCAAAGATGGCTTAACACGCTGGCCGCTGATAATGTGAGCCTGATGGGATCTGACCGGTGTAGACCTCGTTGCTTATGGATGTGAGACGAAGGGTATTCGATTATTTGTAATCGAATAGTCATTTCCCCGTGAGGGGCGATCATAATCTAGCACTTAGCGTTCCCGACTACCACACAAAAGGTTTTGGGTTCGAACCCTGGCTGTTAGAGGGTATCATGTGATTACGTGAGTATATATATATATATATATATATATATATATATATATATATATATATATATATATATATATATATATATATATATATATATATATATATATATATATATATATATATATATATATATATATATATATGCTCAAATTACAGAGGTATAAGTTTGTTGAGTATTCCTGGTAAATTATATGGGAGGGCATTGATTAAGAGGGTGAAGGCATGTACAGAGCATCAGATTGGGGAAGAGCAGTGTGGTTTCAGAAGTGGTAGAGGATGTGTGGATCAGGTGTTTGCTTTGAAGAATGTATGTGAGAAATACTTAGAAAAGCAAATGGATTTGTATGTAGCATTTATGGATCTGGAAAAGGCATATGATAGAGTTGATAGAGATGCTCTGTGGAAGGTATTAAGAATATATGGTGTGGGAGGCAAGTTGTTAGAAGCAGTCAAAAGATTTTATCGAGGATGTAAGGCATGTGTACGTGTAGGAAGAGAGGAAAGTGATTGGTTCTCAGTGAATGTAGGATTGCGGCAGGGGTGTGTGATGTCTCCATGGTTGCTTAATTTGTTTATGGATGGGGTTGTTAGGGAGGTGAATGCAAGAGTTTTGGAAAGAGGGGCAAGTATGAAGTCTGTTGGGGATGAGAGAGCTTGGGAAGTGAGTCAGTTGTTGTTCGCTGATGATACAGCGCTGGTGGCTGATTCACGTGAGAAACTGCAGAAGCTGGTGACTGAGTTTGGTAAAGTGTGTGAAAGAAGAAAGTTAAGAGTAAATATAAATAAGAGCAAGGTTATTAGGTACAGTAGGGTTGAGGGTCAAGTCAATTGGGAGGTAAGTTTGAATGGAGAAAAACTGGAGGAAGTGAAGTGTTTTAGATATCTGGGAGTGGATCTGGCAGCGGATGGAACCATGGAAGCGGAAGTGGATCATAGGGTGGGGGAGGGGGCGAAAATCCTGGGAGCCTTGAAGAATGTGTGGAAGTCGAGAACATTATCTCGGAAAGCAAAAATGGGTATGTTTGAAGGAATAGTGGTTCCAACAATGTTGTATGGTTGCGAGGCGTGGGCTATGGATAGAGTTGTGCGCAGGAGGATGGATGTGCTGGAAATGAGATGTTTGAGGACAATGTGTGTTGTGAGGTGGTTTGATCGAGTAAGTAATGTAAGGGTAAGAGAGATGTGTGGAAATAAAAAGAGCGTGGTTGAGAGAGCAGAAGAGGGTGTTTTGAAATGGTTTGGGCACATGGAGAGAATGAGTGAGGAAAGATTGACCAAGAGGATATATGTGTCGGAGGTGGAGGGAACGAGGAGAAGTGGGAGACCAAATTGGAGGTGGAAAGATGGAGTGAAAAAGATTTTGTGTGATCGGGGCCTGAACATGCAGGAGGGTGAAAGGAGGGCAAGGAATAGAGTGAATTGGATCGATGTGGTATACCGGGGTTGACGTGCTGTCTGTGGATTGAATCAGGGCATTTGAAGCGTCTGGGGTAAACCATGGAAAGCTGTGTAGGTATGTATATTTGCGTGTGTGGACGTTATGTATATACATGTGTATGGGGGTGGGTTGGGCCATTTCTTTCGTCTGTTTCCTTGCGCTACCTCGCAAACGCGGGAGACAGCGGCAAAAAAAAAAGAAAAAAAAAAGATATATATATATATATATATATATATATATATATATATATATATATATATATATATATATATATATATATATATATATCACAATGAGAACATGTAATAAAAGGAGTCTTGAAATCTGAGGATTGTCTAAATTGGGAGCATATTAAGTCCTCGGGTACTGAAGGAGGGGAACGGGGCGAAAGAGAGAGAGGGGAGAGGAGATGGAGATGAAGAGAAAGAGAGACAGAGAGGGGACAGACAAGGGAAGGCCTGATGAGACAGATAAAGGGAAAGAGGGGAGAAGGAGAGCGGCTGGCGTGGGCGAGGGGCTACGGCGTCTGTTGCCAGGAGATTAATATGTAAAGTTGAAGGAGGATGTGATGCATTGTGTGAGGGTTGAGAAGCATTCGTCATGATTTAGAAGTGCTACTGTGGAGCAACAAAACCTGACGGAGAATTGCATCTCATACATGTGACTGACAACGATACACATGTTTTACAGGATGACTCTTTCTTCAAGATACCAAAATGAATCCTTCTCGCTTCTTACTCAGCTTTTTCTTATGGCTTCTAGTTTCTCTGAAGCTTCATCTCTTGAAGAACTTTACGCTTTCAGTTACTACCCGGATGATCTGGGAACGTGAAGGCTGTCGTCAGGTTCCTCTTTTATTAAGAGTGAATTTGGTATTATATGTGTACACATATGGTATTGTTTTAGTGAAGGTAGCTATAGAAACAGACGCCTATCGCAGTCTTACTAAACATATCCGACATATCTGAATAGATAGACAAACAGACGAGCAGAGTGGCTCTATGTCCGTCAACGACCGAGGTGTAGGTTGATGCACAGACCTTCCCCTATAAACTCTGATTTGGACTGGATTGTCCAGTGGGACACACGTAACCTGGTTAAGTTTAATGCCTCTAAAACCCAATTTCATCAGATTTCTCTTTCTAGAATTCCACATATTTTTCCATCTTTGTTGGCTGTATCATTCGACCAGTCATCACAATAAACACACTTGGTATTAATGTAACACTCAATCAGTCTTAAGAGTATCCATTAAACAAATAACTGATTCCATCATTATGGAACTGGTTGACCTGCTTAGATGCCGAAGGTTCTTTTTCTTCTTGTCGGATGCTCCAATTAGATACATATCTCGTATATAGGGAGATTCTAGCTCAAAATACTTGATAGGGTCGAGCCTAAAGAAACCATATTGATCAATTATCCCTGTCTGATCTCAAGAACTGAACCATCTTCCCTGCCCCGAAATAGTGATTCTTTTTCCCTCTTCTTCAGATATCACTTTTGTATCTATTCCAGGAACATTTGCTACGTACTTGTGTGTTTCTACAAATAGTCTGACCACGTAAAACTCGGCAAACCACTAGGCCCTGGTTCCTGGCATCACAGCAATGAGCAATGTAAAAGGAGAAAGTTGAATGTAAACTTAACGAAAGTGCAGGTGTTGTGAGACATTATGGTCTGAGCGTGAATATAAACATTGTTTTGCTAACATCTTTGTCCACACCGCTAAGCTTTGGAATTTTTTACTTTCTCGCGTTTACCGAGCAGCCAAAACCTGGCCCTCTTTAGAACACTTTACAACGCAGAGTTTTTAGCTTTTACACGACCTCTTAGCTTATCTTTCTCTGTACCTTACTTCTCTCATCTTGACATTCCATTTTCATTATTGACTTAAAGCTTGGCTTCTTTGAGTGCTTCGATACGTAGTATGAATCATCGCATTAATGAGATAAACGGAGGACTTCCAGAAAGAGGGATAATTAGATGAGGATCTATAAAACGGGCATGAGGGAGCTTGAAGCGGCCGGCGACGCCTGGAAAATCACCTTTAATCCAGAAATCGCGACAAATGCGCGTGAAACCTATACCGCACATCCCCACACAATCAAGTTTGGTATCTAACAAATAAAAGAAGAGTGAGGATGTTGAGGTGCAAGTGATGGACGAGAAGTTCTAGATGGTGCAAAAAATAGAGGGAAGGCAAGTGTGGCGGAGGGAGGGTAAGAGTTGTAAAGAGAAAGTAAGTGTTTGAGGGATGAAATAAGTATTCGGAAGGAATGTTGGTATGTCGATGGTGAGGAGAGAAAACAGGAGTGTAGAAATAGAGGGAGTGAGGGCGGCACGAGAGGGGTGTGGGAAGGGTGTGTAAGAGAGAAGGTAAAAATGTGATAATGAATAAGAGGTACAGGAGGGAAGGGAAGAAATTGGAACGGAAGAAAGGGAAAGTGAGCATGTCAATAGGAAGAAAAGGAAAGTGGGCGTGTCATTGGTAAGAAAGGGAAAGTGAGCTTGATAATGAGAAGGAAGGATTTGGTTAAGGAAGGCACTGATGCGAGAAGGAACGTAACATCATAAGAGATTTGATAGGAATGCAGACGTAAACATAAAGGAATGTTGCGGAAGGAAGTAGGAAACTCAAGGATACGGAAGGAAGGAAAGCCTTGTTGGAACGAGTGAGAATATAGCAAAAAATAGGGTAAGGAGGATACGTAGAGACGTAGACAGGGGGTGAGAGAGAATCTTAGAGTGGGAGGGAAGGTAGGGGTGTGAGAGGGAAGCTGGAGGGGAGTGCCTGTGGAAGGTAGGGTTGTAAGAGAAAATGTAGTAATGTCTGGGAAAGCGATAGGAAAGGTAAGAACGTTGGAGGGAAAGCAGGAGTGTAGGAGGGAAGGTGGGAGGGAGGAAAAACAGGAGTGTGTGGGGGTTGAATGAAGCACTGAGGGATATAATTACAGACATTAGAAAGTTTGCAGGGATGGATAACAACACCAAGTCCACAGCCATAGTTGCAAGACACCACCAGGACTTCACAACCCAATTCGTATGGAAGCCCATTCAGACAGCCAAGCCTACCCATCGTAGTGAGGTGCGGGTGAGGGGACACAGTGTAAAAGCCCAGAACAGAAAAGGGGATACGTTGTGTAAGGGCACCACTGACAAGTTCTGCAGAAATAGGTTGAAAAAATGGAATTAGAAAGGGGGAGGAGTGGTCTGGAGCAGCTGGGGCGGTGAGGAGGGCGCCGGTGTATGGACTAGAATGGCGGACACGTGGCGGTCAAGGGACGAGCGTCTGGGCATGGACGCTGGGCGCGTGGAGCAGGCATGTGGGCAGGGGTTGTGGGCAGAGTGTGGCCCTAGGTGGGCACTTTGCGGCCCAGGGACAGGCATGTGAGTAAGGACGGTGGACGCGTGTAGAATTAGGGACAAACGCGCTCGATGGGCACGTGGAGACCCAAGGGACAGGCGTGTGGGCATGGACAATGGGTTCGTAGCGGTCAAAAGATGAGCGTGTAGGTTTGGAATGTGGGCAAGTGGTGACCCCAAGTACAGGCGTGAACGTTAGGCACCAGGCGGCCTCGGGACGGACGTGCAGGCGTGAACGGTGAATACGAGGTTCCAGGAGACAGGTATGTGGGCGTGGACAGTGGGCACGAGGCTACCCAGCGACAGGCACATTGTGGCCCATGGACAGAAGTGCGGACATGACAGTAGACGGAGACATAAGGAGCGCGAGTCTGCGGCACTTGAGATATAGAGAGAGTTCTTTTGTCCTCCACAGTTGATCAGGACGCCCTACACCAGGGAGGGTGTGTGGTGTCTGGGGTGTCCTGAGTGTGGTGGGTTTTGGAATGCATTATGTGTTATTTAGTGTGATGGGTATGGTTAGCTTTGAAATGTATGCTGTAGTTGGTATAGCGAGATTTTGGATATTTCATATGGCAGTTATAGTTAGTTTTGGGATGTAGTGTGTAATTGGTATGGTGAACTGTGAGTATATAGTGACGTTCAGTGCATAATGTGTGATTCTCAATGTCCTGTTATGTTGGGAATTATGATATTACATGTGTGGTAGTTGGTGGAAGGAAGGGCTGTCAAAATTTACGAGGTGATATGTAACGTGTACAAATGAATTTACAATCATTTCAAATATTAACAAAATATTGGGTTTTAGCGAAGCTGTTTGTGATAGTGGAGGAGATGAGAAATAACCGGATCCGTGTGGTGGCAGTAGAGGGATAGAAAGTTGTGAAGTTTAAGATGCCTAATGGAATGGATGTTGAGAAGAGTGAAGACTCGGGAAAATAGAAAACTCTGAGCAACAAGTAGAGGGGGAGAGAAGTGGTGGATGCATTGTGGTCCAGTTTGGGTTTTATATTCATGAAGTGTTGGGTGCGAGGTTTGTTATGAGTTCTGTTGAGGTCTGGCTTTGTACTTGGAGCTGGTGATGACTATATGGTGTCTGGGTTAAGTAGAGCTTAGTAATGGTAATAGCCTGCGGGATATGTGTTGTTTTTGTCGTGCTCGAATTTAGACCAAAGACTTAATGGACGTGTGGGGGTGTAGGTAATGGCGGTGATATTTTCCTTCACCTTGCTGTAGATTCCAAGAGACTGACATACAAACCTAGAGAAATATTCAGAAATTGTGCGAATTTTTTGTTGTTGTTGTAGAAAGTAAGTTAATACATACCCACACAATATACATGCACAAAGCAGTTGCAACGACAAGAAGCGAATAACACTTGAGAACAAATCGCACCATCACCGGACTCCATTTTCTTGAGGTTACGCCACGAGTGAAAAGTCACTGTCGTGGGTTGTATCAAGGAATTACGATCTCATCTACGAAGTTCTCATTCGAAAGTTCGTCCTCTCCCTGCCACTGATTCCAGCGGAGCCTTGAAACCGAAGAAATCCCCGGAGAAGGGGCCCAGGTGTTATATACTCAGAGTGAAACTCATAACAATAATAGTTGAAATAACAACTAAAGCTCTATATGTACGCTATAAGGGAATATAGAAGTTTATAACAAAAATTCCCCTCACATCAGACAACGAAGGC